>NW_025999891.1:8735059-8784700 GCF_001458135.2 Marmota marmota marmota | reverse complement strand
GGGGGGGGGGGGGGCAGGGCCTTGCTCCTTGGCTCTCACCAAGTCTGGCTCAGCTGAGGGAGGTGGGTGGGAGCACCCCTGGATGGGTGCACGTGGATCACTGGCATCCTGATCATGCCACTCACTGGCTGTGACCTCCGTGTCATGGTTAGGATTATGACAATGAGGGGCATGGTTGGGCTGTCATTGAGCAGAGGGTTGCAAGACACACTGGGCAGAAAGCCTGGCACGCACTAGGCTCTTTATCAAAGTGATAAACCTACTGTGTCCCTGGGGCTATGGCTTTCCTATACGCTGTGTCATCTAACCCCACCACTGACCCTGAGAAATGAACACCCACAGAAGCAAGGAGAGGCTCTCTGACTTGTCCCCTAACCCCCCCTCCCCGAGGCACACCAGTGGGTCCTGGCTCAAGGACCCCGTCTGTGGAGGGAGGGGTTCCCGTAGGCGGAGGTGGCTCGGTGCCTGCCCTGTCTCAGCTTCCAAAGGGCTGGTGGGGCTCAGCGGTGTCCCTGTTCTTGGGACCTCCTTTCCCCACCTGCCAAATGCAGGGAGGGTTGGCTCAGAGTCCCCACTGATCGTCCAGATACAGAATTCCTGGGTTCTTTCCGGGGCCTCTGGGGTTCCTGGGGTGACAAATCACGGGCGCCTTTGACTCCTGGGATGCTAACTCCCTGTCAGGATGGAGGGGCCCAGGAAGTGGTGGGGATTGACTGCAGCTGGTAGCCCGACCCGTGGGTCCTAACAGATGAATGACTGCCTGGACCACGCCCACTTCTTCACATGGGCAGAGGCGCAGGACGTTTAGCCCTCAGGTTGTGGGATATGGCAGAAAGAACACAGGTTTGGGGCCAGAGGACCCAGGTTCCAATCTTGCCACTTCCAGACTCCCTTGCACTCTGTCAAACAAGGGCCCAGGTGCCTTCTTCACAGGACAGGGAGTGAGAGGACACAGAGGGAAGGGGGCCCCTCCTACCTGCTGCTTAGCGGGGTTAATTCCCTCTCCTCCTCCTGGCAGCTCACCGAGGGGCCTGTGCCCTGCCCTCAGGGGCTACTTGGGATCACAGCAATACCCCGCCAGCACCCCTTGCTTCTTGTCTAGTGCGGAGCCCCAGCCACCCCCAGGCACCCGGACACTGTGTCGTTTAGAAGCAAGCCCTAAAGCTCAGATTTGGAGAAAGGCTGTTTGGAGAATTCCATTTCTTTGTAAACGTTTCTTCACGAACCCTGTGGATGAGGCTCTGACTCAGAGCCTGGTTCCAGGAATGAAATGAATGCGGGTGCTGAGGGGGCATGCAGCAGAACCCAGACCCGGGGGACTGCTCCAGGAGGGTCCGACTACCTCAGCATGGCGCTCTCTTCCCCTCGGCTCCTTCACATCAGGGACAGGAAGGAATAATTACAGCTTTAGGACCAGGCTGCCCTGAGTAGGAGGGTCGACTCTTCCACTCACGGGCTCTGTGACTTTAGGAGAGGAAGTCAACCACTCTGAATTTCAGTATCCTCGTCTGCCAGGTGAGGCTGCTCCCAAGCCCAGGGCTGTGAACTGGTGGTCCCCGTGTCCCTAGTCCCCAGTCTTGGTCTTCTCTTGTCTCCTAGCTGAGTGATGACCCCTTGAAGGACTTTATCCCAAACCCCTTTGCAGAGCCCACCTGGAAAGGGGGCAATCCTGGGGTCTCTGAGGAGGCGACCTGGCCCAGCGGCAGCCCACACTGGCTTTCATCCCACCCCTGTGCTATCCAAAACCCTTGCTTCATCCCCTCAAGCCCCGTAGAGCTCAAGGTCAGGTTAAAAGAAAAAAAAAAGTTTTTAAAAGCAAAGACTAGCACGGGAGCATGGGCAGTTTGTGGCGGAGGGGACTCTGCTGGCAGGGGACACTTGATTTTGGAAAGCTGGGGGAGGATGCTGGCCTCACATGGGCTGGGACCCTCACTGACCCTCGTTTATGACTCAGCTGTGCCCAGGTCGCCCTCGCTGGCGGTCATCAGATGCCTCCTTGTCTGTGTCACCAGGGAGGGGGATGCTGCTGGCCTGTGGAAACCTTGGCTCCCTTCCTGACCCCCGCCCCCCCCACAGCTCTGGCTTGCAGAGCCGCCCAGAGCTCCCAGGTCCTGCAGAGGAAGGGGCTGGGAGGCGGGGATGCAGCCCTCCTAAAGGGTTGCAGGTCTCTAGGAGCCGGATGGCAGGGTCTGTATGCTCTCCGAGCGTGAGATGCCAAAGCCACCATGCGGTTGTGCAGCGTGGGCTGGGGGTCCTCGGGATGCTTCCCAGGGGCCATGCCCATAGTACCTGTGTTCTCCTGGGAGGCATGGCTCTTGTTCCGGGGACACTGTGTCTCCTTGCCCAGGAGTTAGCTCCCTCTGGGACTGGCCATCAGAGCCACTGGGAGGCTCATGAGGAATTGCAAAGGCGTCCTCCAGGCCCTGGACTTGCTTATTATTTCAGATCACATCCTGCTCCCCTCTGGGGTGAGGCATGGACCGGGGGTGCCGGGCGCAGGATGGAGCAGCAGGAAGGGGGCAGGGGGCTTTCCCGTCCTTCCACTTTCCCAAAGCCTCTGTCTGACCCGTCCCCTTCCTGCTGCTCCCTTTGCTTCTGCCTGTTCTCTCCATGTGTCCTCCTGTCCCTTTCCCAGTGAGACCCTTCGGGGCTCTCCCAACCACAGGACATTTGCTCTTGCTATTTCCCCATTTCCAGTCCCCTCTTCAGCAGTACATGCTACTCGCCATCCCGCAGACACAACTCCATCTCTCACGCTTACCTTTGGGTCTCTGCCTGTGCTCTTCCCTGCCTGGAATGCTTTTTCCCTCCCGGGACAGTTTCTTATTCCCACTTGAGCTCTGGCGTTACTGCGTCAGGATGACCTTCCCTGTCCCTTCCCTGGAATCCGCTCTTGCTGCCTCCCATCACAAATCACAGTGCCGCTAGGTGCCTGCTCGCTACAGGATTCACCAGCCACCAACCCCCCACACACACCCCAAAGGAATTCAATTTTCATTCAATTTTTTTTTTATGTTCTCAGATCCTAGAACAAAGCTTGGCAGAGTGTAGGTGCTTAACAAATAATTATTGAATGGTCGGTGGAGGGTGCCGGCTGTCTGGAACTTGCTAGGATGAAGGAGAATTAATAATAATCACATACCCTTATTGAATGTTTACTCTGTGCCAGGCGTTTTAATAACAATAGCTGACACGGGGCTGAGAGTTCACACTCTAGGAGCAGAATTCTATTTGTGCATCACCATCACCAGGGGAGCGAGGTACTTTGATTTCTTCTCTTTTATAGGGATGAGGAAACCGAGGCACAGGGAGACTCACAACAGAGCTTATTCATAAACCCAAGCTGTCTGCTCCACACTGTGGGTTTGGCTCTGGGTCTCCCCTTCCCTGACCAGGGCACCAATTGCTAGTCCCGGAAACTCCCTAGGAAATGTCCTTATGTGCTTTCTTTTTTCATAGCGGGAAATGGAGGAGGGCTTCCTAGGCTGCCCCACCTCCGCTGATGCCACCATCTCACCTGGCAACCCCTCTCTTGCCTCCTCCTCAGAGAGAGGGGGAGGGACATCTCCTTGGTCAGACCCTGTCCATCCTCAGCCCTGTTTCTAGGCAACCTGTTTCCTGGGCAGCGCCCCCTGGTGTGGCCGTGTTGCCATGGTGACCACATGGGTCCAGGGGCATCTCCAAGACCATGAAGGAGCATCTTCGATCCCTCACTGACCCTTGGTCCCCTTCTGAGGAAGACTTAGGGTACCAAGATAGGTGTCTTGACTCACCTGGCCCCTGCAGGAGGCAGGAGTGGGACGGGTTAGTCCTGTGGCAGAGGGTGGAGCACAGAGACGGGAGAGGACTGGGAGGGAGGGAACACCAGTGTGCACCAATCCCTTCCAAATTTCTGACTTTAAAGTGTCCATGTCACTAAATATTAACATCTAACTTCTGTCTGTATCTTCCCTGGAAAAGTGAGGAGGATAGGTTTTTGTGTTCAGGGGAGAAGTAATTTCTTTTTAAAAAATTTTTCTTTTGAAAAACATATCAAAGCACTCCTTCCAAAGTAAAACTCACCTCAATCCCATTATGCTGAATTATACAGAAGTAAATTCAAATTCTCCTTCTTCACCACTGAAGTCCTATTCTCAGAGGTAAAAGTCTGTGAAGTGTACTGATTTATACATCTATCTATCTATCTATCTATCTATCTATCTATCTATCTATCTATCCATCCATCCATCCATCCATCCATCATATCATCTATCTAAACATGTAAACATATCATCTAGTCGTACATGTAAAATATATCGTATTAAATTGGAATTATATTCCACAAATTGGTTTCCATTTTCCCTCTTTTCTTCTTCATTGATACCATTTTAATTGACAAATCATAACTGTATACACTTAGGGGGAACAATGTGGTATTTTGATATATGTATCAAATATGAGATGATTAATATGATGAATATATGTGCTAATTAGCATAGCCATCACCTCACTCATCTTTTTTTTTGTGGTGAGGTATTTGAAATTTATTCTCTTAGCTGATCTGAAATGCACCTTGCTTTTTTTTTTTTTTTTAACTTTACAATATATCTTGGAGCTCTTCCGTATCAGCAAGTATTAGTATATCTCATATTGCTGAGGGCGGGGTGGTCAGTGCAGAGGGAGAGGAGGCCAGCCAGCAAGGAGGGCAACACCTGTTGGAACTGCACTCGATTATCTCATTTGCTTCTCACCACAGTCCTCTGGGTTCAGATGTCCTGGAAGCCAGGATGTAGGGAGAGCTTGGCCCCTGGAGCCGGAGGGGCTTCCCCCACCCTGCCCAGGCAAGCAGTGGAAATCGAACAAATTTCAAAACAGTCCCTGGCAAGTGGGCATCTGGGGGAGCCCCCTGCCCTCTTCCCAGCCCCCGCTGCCCTCTCTCCACTGCAGTCAGAGCCAGGTGGAGCTCTGAGCTTCACAAAGCGCTTTGGAATTCATAAAATGGAAATTTATTGAGCAAGCCTTTGGAGAAGGGAAGCAATGAAAGCTGCTATATGAATCACGAGGCCACTGGTTTTACACAGCTGGAGCTGATGCTGTTAGTCCCCAGAAGGGTACAGAGAGCCCCCCCGACCGCCTTCCTCGGCTGGCCCAGCGACCTGCTCCTACCTCTGATGGGGAGCCCCAGGAGCGAGGGATCCCTGAGTCCAGGAGACAGACCTGTGCCTGAGCTCAGGCAGGGAGCCCTGGGGGACCCGGGCCCCCTCATCCTCCAATTCCCGTCACTGCTGTGGAGGTGCCAGCATCTCCAGCCACACCCCCCGGTACTTTGTCAACAGATGAAGCCCCCACACATGTAGGGCTGCTTGTCATTATCACCCCTGTGTTCCTCAATTTGAGGTCCTCATTTTTCTTTCTTTCCGGCCTTTAACTCTGGGATCGTGCTGCGTCTCACCTGGAAGGTGATGGTGTTCCCGTTTTGGCCCTGATGAAACTGTCGTCTTGGCTTTAACTTAAACTCAGAGGCTTCTTGGAATCGAAGAAACCTTTGTTATTATTTTTGCTGTTGTGTTGTCATTCGTATTCCAGCGATGGATCACCTAAAAAGGAAAGAATTTCCTGGTAGGTGGAGGGGACGGGGGGCTCACAGGCACGTGCTGTGTGGCCCTGCACTTGTCACCTGTTGTCCAGAGCAGCCCCTAGTCTGGTTTGTCTGAAACTGAAGATTTTTCTGGGATGTGGGACCTTCAGTGTCTAAAGGGGCAAGTCCCTCAAGCCGACCCCAGAGCAGGTTGGTCATCTTGCTGCTGTCCCCGCACCCTGAGGCTTTCTCCATCCGGTGGGGAGGACAGCCGGGGGTGAGGTCTGATGGGTTTGTCGAGAACCAGGGGCTTCTTGCAGCCCAGGGCCCCTCCCAGGAGGGTCCCTCTGCCACAGACAGGAGACCTCACTCCGCACCCCCTGCATGGCCGTGCCTAGGGGCATGAACTCCAAGGCTTTGGGGGTGGATCATCGTCTTGTCTGGGTGACCTCGTTCCCAACATGGTTGAGGAACTCTCAGTCACTCCTTGCTTTGGACGTGTGTCCCTTCTCACTTGACTCTTGGCTCCCCTGTAGGAGGCAGAAGAAATGAGGCCCAGAGAAAGCAGGGAGCTTTCCACAGAGCACATTCATGCCAGGCCCTGGGGGAGAGGCATGGGGTCACCAGGCCTCTTCTTCCTGCAGGATGCCCTGCATAGGCTTCCCATAGTTGGTTACCTGGTGGGAATCAGAGGGTGGAAAGAGAGCTGGGGCTTAGGTCCTCCTGTGGTCTTTGGCAGTGTGACCTTGGACCAGTCACAAACCCTCTCTGGGCCTCAGTTTTCCCACCTGTAAAACAAAATGTTTGCATTAAGGAAACAATTTCCAAACTTATTGGCAAATCTGAACCACTGAGAGAGGCTGTTAAAAAACTGTTCCTGGCCCCACACTAGGCCTTGCGTTTCTGGGAGAGGGCTCAGACACCACATGTAACTGGCTTCCCTGCTGATTCTGATGGGATGCATTCATTTAATCTTTGAGGTGAAGGTTGAGCAGGCTGGGCTGGGTGAAGCTAAGGCGGGTGGAGGGGCATCACAGGAGGCATGGGTGCAGAGGGTGTGTCATGGGGAGCTCCTCAGAAAACACTCTAAGTTCGAATTCAAACAAAAGAGAGCTTTCTTTACCTGGCCAAGGACTGTTACCCACCCGTTGAGACTGAAGCTCTGTGGGAGAACAGCAATTTCCTGGCCTGTGTCTTGGGAATTTAAGGACGAAAACCACAGCTCAGGGGCTTTTCTCAGCGTCATGCAAGCAAGCAAGTTGCAGAAGCTAAAAAACACAGTTACCTTACAACTTAGCTAAACTGCATCTCGGTCCGAGCAACCGTATCCTGAGTTTCAGCTAAGATAATCTATTTCAAACTCATGTCGACCCATAAATGTACTCAAACCCAGGATGGAGTGAACCACGACCACTGTCATATTCTGAATTGGGCACAATCTGTGGGGGACTAAGTACAGAAAAACAATTTTTTTAAAAAGAAGACAGCTTTCACGTCTGTTTCTCAGAAATGGGTCATGCAGGTCCCTTTTCACAGGAGCAGTAACAGAAAAACTAGGGTGGAGTCTAGAACAGCTAAGATGGTGTCCCTACGGCCGCACTTTTTGTTTGTATAGCCACAGTGACTCCATTCCCGCTGTCCCAGTACTAGTGACTTATTTGATGCTTGCAGTTATCTCATTTACTCATCATTTTACTACTGATATCCAAAAAGCCTTATGTCTGCATGATCAAGCTGATACAATTGTTCACAACTCTATTGATTTAACCTTGTCTATATCTATATTAACCTATCAGCCTATATTTTATCTATAACTATGCTGGCATACTGACTTATCACCTTTCACAGTTCCATATCTTTTCCCTGTGGCTTATGTCCCATGTCTCACAGTCACATGATTTTATTACTATTACTTAGGCTTACTCCTTATCTATGAACTTCCGTCTTACTGTTGCTTATCTATGTTATCTTACCTGATTCCTATAATCTATCACCTATGTCTATGACTTATTGATTATATTGATCAGTTCATACCACGACAAGTGCAAGCTGTCACCTAGCCAGGTGACCTTGGACAAGGTACTTAACCTTCCAGAGTTTTTGTTTCCTCATCCATAAAAGGTGGTGGTGATAATTCCCTGCAAGGCTGCTGAGATGACTGGATTCCACGGTGGGTGGAGGAGGTTCCCCTCTCCCTGTCCAAATGCCAGTCTGGCCCCATGCTGGCCCATCCCCCGGCAGTCCTAACTGTGTCCGGCCAACATCCCTGTGCCCTAGAGTCAAGGGGATGGTGCAGTGAGGGGCGACAGGGTCAGGACAGGCACTGGGAGAGAACAGAAGGAAAGGAACCCCAGGGAGGGGGGAAGGAAGCAGAGGAGGGCAGAGGGGCCTCCCGGGGCTGAAATACGGTTCCTTCTTTCCGGAATGTACCTCTTCATCAACTTAATGGGCCTCTGGTTGATCAGGGACCTCGGAAGGTAGGAG
This sequence comes from Marmota marmota marmota, assembly GCF_001458135.2. NCBI lineage: Eukaryota > Metazoa > Chordata > Mammalia > Rodentia > Sciuridae > Marmota > Marmota marmota. The sequence continues at coordinate 8,776,659 of NW_025999891.1, read as the reverse complement.
AGATGGAGGTGGAAGCTGGGGCTGCCAGCTCTGGGGTGCGGGTGGGAGGGAGGCCGGGCTGGGCTGCTGCTGGCCAAGGCACCGGAAGGGTCCTACAAGGCTGCAAGCTGGGCTGGTGACTGGGACCTTTGCCTTTGTCCCTCCTGACCTTCTCCTCAGCCCAGGACCTGGGTCCTCCTGGATTTGGAAGGGGAGAGAATTCCAGCTGGGCACGGGGGCAGTACTCAACCTTGACTTCTGAGTTCTGGTCCCCTACTGAGGAGTTGCCTTGGGGAGTAGGGGCAGCTGGGCAGCCTTGGGGACCCGCAGGGCTAGCGCTGGGCTGGATGGAAGGTGGAGGAGCCTGCCCAGGCTGGGAGGCCAGGCTCCTGTCCAGTGTGGCCCGCAGTGCTGGCTCTCTTTTAGAGCCATCGATTGATGGGGTTCCAGAAATCTTCCAGTAGGCAGCAGCACCGATCCTCAGCCTTGGTGGCTGGCGGCGGCATCCTGAGCTAAAGGCTTCTGCCTGAGGATGCTGAGCGGGGAGCTAAAGGCTGCACTTGCCCCTGTGGCTGGCTGGCAGAGTTCTGGCTCTGGGGACCTGCACAGGGATTGTTCTCAGGGCCCTTCTCGAGTGTTGGAGCACAGGAAGGCAAGGGAGAGAGAGAGCGATTTGCATGTGTTTTACATGTGTTTTGCATATAACAATAGTCCTCAAATCTGTTCAGGCAAATGAAGCAAACACAACCTTCTTCTGCCCAATCTATTTGTCATGGCTTTAAAGGGCCTCTGGGCCAGCCTCTTTGGAGTTCAAAGGCTAAAGAGGTGGGGGAGATTTTCCCCAATGCCATAGAAGGAATAAGGGAAAGGATGAGAATAAAAATTAGGTCCCTGGTTCCTGGTCTTTTAGGCTTCTTCTATCATAGAATAATAATGATGGTAATGAAAAATATAATAATAATAAAATAATAATAATAATAGTCACAACTTACCTAGCATTTATTTTTGGCCGGGTAGGGTTGTCACACAGGGGTTCTTCGAATCCTCATACTCACTATGGGGTAGGTGTGGACTATTATTCCCTCTTCACTCATGAGTGTATCCAGGAACAGAGAGGTTCGGTGGCTTGCCCAAGGTCACAAAGCAGTGGAGTTCAGACCTGGGCAGTGTGGCCTGGGCCCATGCTCTTGACCACCACATTGTGTATTGCAGGCTGATAAAGAAGCAATCCAAGGTTCCTTCCTTACCTGGGGCTTGCCCTCCCCCTCCCCCCAGGCCCCTCTAGAGCTCCTCCAGCTCAGACCTTTGAGTGAGTGGGTGTGTATGTGTGTGGGGGGGGGAGCCCAGAGATGATTACAAGTTGATTGCCTTGAGAACACTCTTTGTCTCCAGAGTGTCAAGGCCAGAACAGCCAGGGAGACAATTGCCGCAGGAGTCGCATTTGTTAATCTCGGCATTCGTTAATTTATTTTATTTTCCATCCTCAGAATTAGGACGAGCCTCTTGAACTCAATATGCAAATGTATGCAAAGCGAGATGAACAGGCATCTTTAAAGGCTCGGCACTTTTTTCTCTTCCATGCATTAGAGGGATTGCAGCTCTCCCCAGCCAGTGGGTAGGGGTGGGGGGTGGTGGCAGATGTGGGGGAAGGGGTCTTTTGTCACTTTCCAAAGTGTCCTCCAGCTCTTCCGTGCCTCCTAGGGGACCCTCTGCAGTGGGCAGTGCTACTATCATCCCTGTATGGCTCAGGGGACCAATGGTGCTCAGATGAGGGCCGTGAGATGCCCAGGAGCTCAGAGGAGGAAAGGGTAGATCAGGGACACTCCAAATCCCATTTTCCTTCCCCACCTTTAACCTCATGGCTAACTCCCCTGCCTGACCCTGTGCAATGGGACACTGCAGCTTACTTAGGTGGCCCGAAGGGGTGGACCTGGACCTGTGGCCCTTGGGAAGGTGACCTATGGATGAAGGACCTTTAATCCTCCATCCCCCACAGCAGCCTCTGCAGCCCTCACTTCTTAAACAGCCCCTTCCTGTGGGCAGGTATTGGGAAACTAATGTGACTCCATTTATGAAAAACCAGCCTCTACCTCAGAGCAAAGCCTGTCCAAGGAAGGGGGCATGACCCTCGTCCTTGGAAAAACCCACAGAGCACTCCTAGGCACATACCCACCCTGCTGAGTTGTTTGTCTGTAAATAACAGGAGAGGTCTGAGGCGCCAGGTGTCCCTGACTCAGTCAGGCTAGGTGAGGACCCATAGCAACCCCCTAGCAACCACCAATCAGCATGAGAAGGGGAAAATACCTGGGATGCCAGATGACCCCCGAGTAGTTTATGGTGGTTGATAACATGTTGGGAAACCATGTAGTTTAGCAAGTACTCCCCTCGTGGCCTAAAGCAATCAGTTCAAAGGAATCCCCCTCTGGTACTAACCAATCACCCCTACCCAACTTGTTCCTTCCAGTGAATGTGCTAATCAATGTTAAGAGTCGTTGTTTGACTTTCCCGCGGTATGGAATGATTTGCTGTGTGATGTAGTGACGCATAGAGTATCCCCCCAAAACCTATAAAATCTCACTGAACAAAGGACCGGGACTCACTCCCTGGGACCGCTGCGTCGGGAACAGTTGTGAGTCCAGGCTCGAGCTTGCAATAAAGACTCTTGTGTGATTGCATCGGATTCGGCTGCTGGAGGTCTATTGGGGTCCCACGAATCTGGCATAACAGTATCATCCCCTAGGCCAGGAGTTGGAGGGAGACCCTAAGTACTCTCCTTCCTCTGGTCCCCTCTATGGGGACCACATTACTGCTTGCCAAGATCTCAGATCAGAGGCAGCACAACCAGATTTCCCAGCCTGGTCAAGTGGCTGGAGGAAAATGGGGTGAGCGTGAAGGGGTTAGTCACAGGAGTCAGCTTTCTAGAAAAGAGGTCTCCTTTTCCTTCCTTCCCTTTCCTCTCCTCCTGCCTGTCTTCCTCCTTCCTCCCTGCCTACCAGGGACCCCTGCTTGGAAGCTAACTTCCTGAAGGGCCAAGACACAGCAGCCCAAAGCAGCCCTTTCTACTGGGGCAGGCCAGGTTGGGGTGGGACCCAGGAGCTGCTGGGACAGGGACTGGAGCTCTGAGAGAGGATGGGGTGGGCCTCCTGGAAGAGTGGCAGGGGCGAAGAGCATGGGGTCCTTTGAAGAGGAGCCTAAAAAGGGAGTATTATATTTAAAGCAAGCAAGCAAAGCAATATCGAGGAATACTTGGAAGGTTTTTCTCTATTCTTTTTTTTGGAGGCGGGGTGGGGGCGTACTGGGGATTGAACTCAGGGGCACTTGACCACTGAGCCAGGGTCTCCCTGAGTTGCTTAGCGCCTCGCTGTTGCAGAGGCTGCCTTTGAACTCACAATCCTCCTGCCTCAGCCTCCTGAAGTTTTTTCTACATTCTTTAGACCCATCTCCAGTGAGAATCAACCCCAAGATTGGACTATCATCCATGCCCCCATCTTCTTGCCAGGAGAAGTCCATTCCTGGCTAAAAGCCCTCCTCGTACTTAGAGACCTGGGAATCAGGAGACAGAGAATGGGGAGAGCAGAGAGAGGGATTGACTGGACAGACGAAGGCCACGTCCTTGGAATTTTGCATCTGGTTGTTGCTGGTGGAACATGCTCCTCGCTGCAGCAGCCTGTTGCTTGGGGAAATATGCCCAGGCAGAAATCTGGGCTGCAGCCTGGTGCCGGGGAAGAGGTGCCCACCATCTGTTCCATGGAGAAACAGATACCATGGGCTCAGCCAAGTCAAACAGCCTGGATGCAAACAGGTTCCCGGGAATCCTGGCAGCAACTGCCATGCTGGCCAGCAGGCTCTCAGCAAGCTGTCCAGGGGTCTCAGGCAGGAAGCTGTGAACAGTCCTTCCAGGGTGCCATCGAGCACCATCGAACAGCATCCCCTCCCCAGGGGAGGTGGGTACCACCGAGCTCCCTTACCCTCACGACACTGCCCTTCCGGTCCCCTTCCCAGTAGAGAGTCATTCTCCAGTGTCAGGTTTTATAGGCAAAGAGTGGGAGGGAACTTTGAAAAATAAATAAGAAATTGAAAGACAAATAAATAAGGGAGCCGGCCACTCTTTTCCCCTTTAATATTTTAAAGGAAAAAATTAATTTTCCCTTGCCTAAGTACCTGTCGCCTTAAATTAATGTCTCTGAGAATAAAAATGACAGAGAAGTTGGGTCATTAGGCAAATTTTAATTAAAGGCTCAGATGTCCTTTACTAATAAGATGTTACATATATTTCATTCTGTTCTTGCCTCCCACTGCCAGGACATTTTTGCAATGCCACCGGAGCCCCTTGGGGACCTCATGAGGCAGAAGGCGGAAGATGTGGGGGCTTCGGGAGATGGCGCTGGATCAAGGGAGGCAAAGGGTGGGAACTTTTATTTTTTCCACACAGGGGGCCGGTTAGAGGAAGGGGCTGGTAGGGAGAGGCATTTCCGCAGGAAGGGGTTTCCTCTAGGGCCTGAGCAGTTTCTCTCTCTGTAGTTGGCATCATTGCTACTTCTAGGGATGAGATGTAGGTCACCTAAGATCAGTGTGTGTGTGTGTGTGTGTGTGTGTGTGTGTGTGTTTGTGCACAGACAGTATAGCAGCAATAACAGCAGTTCCAAGGTGGGATTCTGTGTCAGGCTACTCATGATTCACATTTAGGGTTTGATTATGTGTCCTTGGACTAGTGACTTAGCTTCCCAGTGCCTCAATTACCTTACCCAAATACTGGGGAGAATGGTTTCCTATCTTCCATGGGTATTGAAAGGGTCCAACCCAATGGAATGCAGTAAACCCTTACAACAGGGCCTGGTGACAGGAAACTCTCACTGTTAGCTACCCAGGTGCCCAGGTGCTGGAGAGAGCTCTTCTGTGCTGGATCTGGAGTCAAGGGCATGGTTTTGGGTCATCCATCCATTGGCTTCTTCTTCTGGCCTGGGTGACACTGGCAGGCCACCTTACATGTCGGAGCCTTTTTACTTTGCTCTGTGCCAAGAGGCTTGGGGATGAGACTTGGGGCTCTGAACGTATCTCTCAGGGTGGAACTGAGATTTGGACAAAACCTTCAGCATCTCCTGGAAGCACTGGACGCAGGCCACATGCCTGCCTACCTGCAGGTGGTGCTGAGAAATGCAGGTCAAGCTTGCAACACCCAAGATGCCTCTGAGCAGGGTGTAGGTGTGCACATCTGCAGGTGTGCCCATCTGCAGCTGTGCCTGTCTGCAGGTGTGCCTGACTGCGCATGTGTGGTCAGGCAGACGCCCTCCAAGGGGTCCCTTCTTCTCAAGTCCTCCTCTGATTTGCAAATGCATGTCATTTCACCGAGTTGTTTGCAAGTCGTTTCTGCAAACTGCAGAGCTCAGTGGGGACCTGGTGGTCAGGGACAGGGACAGATAAAAGATTCAGCATATTCTACCTGTCTCTGCTCCTATGCAGCGAGGTTTAGGGTCCAGGTGGAGGCATGGGGGGTTTAGCAGGAGCTTCTCCTACCTTGTCATGGGCACCCAGACCTGGGGGACCCTTGGGCTCTTCCTGGGAACATGATTTTCAAGTTTCTGAGCTTTGATTTCCCCCAGAGACCACTCAGCATGAAACAGAAGGACAGACCTGCTGGGAGTGCACCCTGGATATGCTTGTTCCCTTGGCAATGTTTGGAGAAGCAGATGGAGGGGAGAAAAACTTGACAGAGTCTCTGAATATGTAGAGAGGGGAGCCCCGCCTGCTGAACACCTACTATGTTCTAGAAACTCCGTGCAGCACTTAAAATGCCCTGACCCATTTGGTCTTTTAACCACCCGAGACCCGCGGTCATTATTACCATTTACAGATAGGAACATGGAGGTTGGGTCATCTACCCATGGTCAAATAGTTGGTGAGCAGACATTTAAATTCACATCAGGCTGAGTTTTAAGTCTTTCCTTTGTGGAGAGGCGTGTGGGCTAGTGGCAGAGCCCTGGGGAGCTCCCTGTGGGAGACAGCCCCTCCCCCTCTGGGCCTCCTTCTCCCCTGGTGAAGCAGATGAGCCCTGGCAATATCTCTGGAGAGCAGGTTTGGAGGGCTCCCTGGAGAGGAGGAAAAAAAGCAGGGTGCTGAGCGGCTGGTGTGGGGGTCAGTTGAGGTGAAGCTGTCACTCGCACTAACTCATTGGCCCCAAGTTCATCTTGGGGGCACGAGGTACAAGCTGAGGGCAGAGCCATCCCCAGGGTCATTACTCACCAAGGCAACACCTCGGCAGCCTCCTCGCCGGCCAGCGCCAGCGGCTGGCTGGACCCAGCTTCCCGTGGAATGAAATGGAAATTGCACTCATTTTCCAGGAACAAAGAGGCCAGCGAGCACCGACCTTGCCTGCTTCCTCCCACCCCGGCTCTGTTCCCGCCTCTGCTTGGTTGCATAAGGACCTCGCCACCCTCCATCCCCATGATGAAAAGACACACAGGGATGAACCAGAGACGCAGGGACCTCAAAAAGGACTCAAGAACCCTTGTCAACAATCCCTCCTTTCTCAGTTCGCTCTGGGGAGAGAGCTCGGGCCATGGAGATGGTGGCCGGAGAACAAAGGAACTGGTGCAGGTCAAGGAGCTGGGGCGAGAGGTGGTGCAGAGGAAATTCAGAGCAGGGAGAGAGAACGCGCTCCTTGGACTGCCTTTTGAAGGAAGCACTTCCACCCGTGGTACCTCACTAAACCCTCACAATAACTCATCCTCACTCCCACTTTAAACACTAGAGAAACAGGTCCAGAGAGGGCAAGTGACTTGGCCAAGAAGGCAGAGTATTTCAGGCTGCAGAGGGAAGATGGGGACACCAGCCCTGTCTGGCTCCAGAGCCTTTTCTATTCTGCCTGGTGGTTCTCTTCTTAAGGAGTTGGGAGTTCTGAGTTTCAAAGATGGACATCAATGCTATTTTATCTTGTGGGTCTCTCTGAGCCTACCCAGCCCCGTCTGTAAGATGATAAGATTAGATGAGGTGATGTCCAAGTTCCTCTAGTGCTATCTTTCTGTGCTTAAGAGGTGAGAGTATGTGGGCTTCCCCCAACCCACACAAAATGGAGAATCCTGGATGTCTTAGAGGGCCATCAAGACCTCTAACCTGACCTTTGTCACCAGGGAATTAGAGTGGGGCCTTTCTACCTCTTAAGAGCTCATGGGGTACCTTCAGGCCCTCTGAGTTTTTTGGCTGCTACTTCTCCCTCCACAGACACATGTCCATCTGCATGGAAGGAAAGAGGCTGTGCAGCCTCAGGACCCCAGCAAACAGGGAAACCAGAACAATCATTCTGGGTCACAATTACTCCTATTCCCTCCTCTCCCAAAGCACAGACCCCAATTAGCTGCTTAGCACCAAAGTTCTCAGTTGCTTTCCTGACATTGGATGTGCTGAATAATGGAGATATTTTAGGGGTTGGGGTGAGGGGGTGAGAGGTGAGATATGAGCTTATAAGAATCTGTCAAAAGGGACTCTGGGTGCTGCAGGTTCTTCATGCTTTTAGGAAGGTGTCTGGTCTCTGGAAGGACTCCTGGCCTGAGCATGACTTTCTTCCAATCACCCCATTCCTCTGAGCCATCATCCTAAGTATTGTGGAGCACAAGGAAGAAGGGGGGCTCTGCCTGCAGGAAGATCCCAGGCCTCTTTTCCTGGGGAGGGAGGCGTGGCTCCGGGGGAGGGTACCAGGATACATGGCCCTCTCCCTTAGAGAAGTTTTGGCTGGTAAAGAAGGTGTTATCTTTGTCCTTGACAGTGGATGGGGTGAAGGTGAGGAAAGTATGAAGCTCAGATGCAGAAAGATGACTGAAAAGAGTGTTCAATTGGATGCCGGAGGGAAGAGACGGGTCTTCACCTTCAGGGGCCTCTCTCTTAGAGAGAGCGTGAGTCCAGTTCTGTCCTCACAGGGAGCCCAGAAATAAAAGAGAGTCATGGTGGAAAGCGTGTGTGTGCACGCACAATTCCACACCCAGACAGGACTGGAGCTCTCGCTTTCTAAATTTGTGCAATAGAGAATGTCTCAAAGAAACCTTGGGAAAAAGTTTTTCTTGTCCCATTCCTTGACATCTTGCGAAGAAAAGCACCATTTGGGGGCAAAGAGATAAATATCACATTACCAAGGTGAAGTTGTTAAGACTTTGCACTCTGCTGAGTTATGAGAAAATGGGCCAGGAGTCCTAGAAGCCTACGGGGTCCTCTTAGGTCTTCAAAAGGGTCCTTCCCCTCCCTGGAACTTAGCCATCTCATCCGCAAGTAGCTGACTGGATTTGACAATCTCTCAGGTCTTTTTTTTTTGTTGTTTTCTTGTCGTTCTTCTCAACCAGTGTCTCCCACTCTCCTTGTCCTTGGGAGCCTGTGGTTCTGGAGAGTGTGGGTCCCGTGAGAACCTTATATCTGGCCCAGTTATCGTCCTGCTGGTCTTTCCCCTCCATTTTTTTCCATTGCCAATTTTTTAAGTTTAATTTTATTTGTTAAAAGTTGGAAAATAAAAGTCGCATATATATTTGTATGCGACATGATGTTTTGAAGTTTTGTGTATATATGTATGGCGAGTGCTATAAACAGAACTGTGAGTCCCAAACCCCACCTCCAAGCAGCCTGGGCAAGCCAGGTCCTGGGTACCTACAACAGGAGACCAGGGGACATTCGGTCCGACCATGTCACTCTATACTGCTGTCCATCCCCAGGTTGCATTGGTCAGCATTGCTACTGACATACACTTCCCTCAATTTTCCTGTGACAGCAGAGGAAGCCACAGGAAGGAGCTACGGGGAAACAGAGAAGACAAGAAGCGAGATGTTTGCTCATATATGCTTCCTGATACATCGTGGGATGGGTGTGGGTGCTCTCTTCTATGGGATCCCAATGGTCCTTCCCAAAATGACTGATCTCCAAGACATTAAGACAGGAATCTTAAGGACACGAGAAGCAGCCTGAAAGAGCCCCTCCTCGTTCCTCTCTCCTGCCTTTAAAGGAGGAAAGGGGATTGAGCTGCATGAATCTGAAGTTCCCATGCTTTTGTCTTCTTGAATTTCTGAGGAGGTGTTCAGAGTCTCCTTGCACATGTGAGGAGAGGGAGGAGAGAAGGGAGGATAAGGGAGAACCCACCATTCACTGGGCTCTCACCATACCTCTGGGGTTCTGCATGTATATTTCACTCAGTCCTCTGCAGGCTCTTGTGAAGGATGTCTTGCTTTGTTTATGCTACTGTCACATAATGCCACAGACTGGGAAATTTATAAAGACTAGAACTTTATTTCTCACTCTTATGGGGCTCGTGAGATCCAAGACCACTGAGGCATTGGGGGGATTTTGTTGGATGAGTGTCCAGTCTCTGCTTCTGAGATGCCTTGAACATTGTGTTATCCGGAGAGCAAGGACATTGCAAAGGTGGAGAGGCAAAGGGGAGCAAACTCCTCCATCAAACCCTCTTTTGAGGGCATCAACTCTTTAATGCATCTCAGTCCTTAGGAGATAAACACTTCCCCCAAACCCCATGTCCCAACATGGTTACATTGGGGGTTAAATTTCCAACATGTGAATTTTTTGAGGGGTCAAAATATTCAAACAATGACAAGTGATATTTCTTATTATGACACCATTTTCTACACATGTGTAAGTAAAGAGAAATTAAATGCCTCTCTCAAACTCACCAGAGAGCAAGTGAGAGACCATAGCTTCCACTCCATAAGCCATACTTCCTCTCCAAAATGGACGCAGGTGCAGGGATAGGAATAGAGTGGGCCAAGAAGAATCTCTTATTGAGTTCTTCTAAACTGCCCTGCAATTATTGCCCATCTCTTCCCATCTGCAGTCCCTGTCTCGTTCATAGCAGGTAAAATACCAAATTCCCTCTTGAGGTGAGTTCATTCCTCTTCCTTCTCTGGAGAGAGGAATGGGTTGCTCTCTTCTTATCTTTTGCCCTTTAGATCTCAAATATACCTCACGGGAGACTCTTTGTCACACTAAGTGACTTTACAAAATTGGAAATGTTCAAACAATGCAGTGTGCTCCACAAGGGTCGTTTGGTGTCTCCCTAGAATAGTAAATCTGCAGGTGGGGAGGCTCCCTACTGGGTCCAGGTTTACTCACCCAGTCGCTCCTGCTGACACCATTCCCTCTCTGCTTCTCACCTCTACGCTGTGCATATGGATCATATGAATAGCAATGGTGCATTCGAGGGAGGAGCACCCAGAATGCCCACGGGGAAACGCTTTCCTGTAAATGCTGGAAATGTGATAGAATTGCCAACATTACCTGAAACCAATTGCATCAATTGTGAAGCACAAGTCCCGATTCTGTTTATTCTGCAGCATGTCTGTCAGAATTACTAAAATGTCATCAAGGGAGGAAATAAAAGCAGAGGAAGGTTGGACAGGAGTCACTAGGACCCTGGGGACGGGAGAAACCATCAGGACCAAGTTTGGAAGGATGAATCAGCACCACGGACAGCGACCCCCTTTCCTTTACTCAAGCATGGTAGCCCAGGTAGCTGGGGGTCAGATCTTCCAGTGGGCCAGCCTCCTTCTCCTGACCTGTTTATCTGACCCCTGCCTTTCCTCTGCCCCAGCTTGGCCATCTCCTGGGGCCATGAACAGCTGGCACTGCCCTGGCACATTTAGATGACGAACTTGCAGCTTTCAAAGCACAGGCCTCCGACATGGAGGGCATCTGGGCTGCTCAGGCCTCCTCCCCACAGGGTAGGTGACCTTCTTCTTTGATGGAGGAGCAGGTGGGTTGGTTTGGCTCTAGTTAGAATTTTTTTTTTTTTTTTTTTTTTTTTTTTTTGCTGTGACAGGTGGCCTAGAGCCATTGGGCAGCAACCCTCTCCCTCCCCCCCCCCCCCCCCCCCCCCCACCACATCCTGGAGACTTTGACTTTAGGGTAGAAGGAGAAAAATTAAAACTAAGGTTTATTAAGGAATTTGGACCATAAAAACCACAGGCTACAGCAACACAACAGCTAGAGCCATAAACCTAGAGCCCATTCAATCATAGAATAGGTGCTGTTACACATTAAATGGGAACATTTATGTACAGGTAACAGAGGATAACTCCTGCTCTTATGTTTGTGGCAATAACTGGTCACTTATGGAGCTTTTGTGGCTGCTCAATTATGGTGGATGGACAAAGAGATCCGGGAGGAGGAAGGTCGGTGTACATAAAACTGCGGCTGAAGTTGGATTTCAAGTTAATTTGTTCATGCTTTGGCTTCCAAGACAGATGGGCCTGGTGTCTAGATAAGATTGGGGATGCTCACTTGGGGATTCAGGAAACAAGGTGTTCTGAATTGTTCTCTGAGTTTTCTCCAGCCCTTCCCCAGTTCCCTAAAGTCTTGATTTAGTGAGTCGTGAGCACCATCAGCATTCAGAAATCTTTGAGTGAAGTTTCCTCCTTTTACTTATGCCAATGGCTTCTGAGGCCTTGACCTGTCTAGGTCCTAGGACACAGCTTGATTTATACAGTAAGGTTCTCATTGCTCCTTTGTCCTTGAAAAGACTAGGAAGTGCCCCTGAAGCTATTCTACAATGTCCCTTGTGACCAATGACGTGTTCTGTACTCTAAATTCAACAGACTTTCATTCAATAAAAATTTTGCTAAGCACCTACAGCATGCGAGGCTCTGGATGGAAGGGGTAATAGGTGGATCAGATACAATCCCTCCCCTCAAAGAGTTTACAGTCTAGAAAGAGAGTTGAAAAGGTGAACAAGTATGTTGAGATATAATGGGCCAGAGATAACAATAAAACCATTGCCGTGTCATTATCTGGGGACCAATTAGTACATTGTCTGTAGCTAGAATACTTTGAAAACTGGGATGTGCTCACCTTCCCACAGGGGTTCAGCAGAGATGATTAGAGTATATCAAAGCCTTTTTTTGTGAAAGGAGACTGTCCATGATTCCCTGCTACAGGTTCAGATAAATACCAACATGCTTCAGCTGTACAGCACACCTCTCTATCTCTGTCCCCACCCTTAGATTTGTGACTCCAAGGTTAACTAACTCTTTTCTGCATCCCTTGTCCAATTTCTAAGCCCCTTCTGGGAAGTAAGCATGCCCGGTTCAGTATTTTTTCTTTTTTGGAAGTACCAGGGATTGAACTCAGGGGAACTCAACCACTGAACCACATTCCGAGCCCTATTTTGTATTTTATTTAGAGACAGGGTCTCCCTGAGTTGCTTAGTGCCTCACTGTTACTGAAGCTGGCTTTGAACTCAGGATCCCAAGCTTCTGGGATTACAGGTGTGTGCCACTGCACCTGGGCAGCATTCTTCTTAACCACAGTAAACCTTTCTTAAAAAATTTATTTATTTATTCTGATTTGTTATACATGACAGCAGAATGCATTTCAACTCATAATACACATATAGAGCACAATTTTTCATGTCTCTGGTTGTATAAAAAATAGAGTCACTGCATTCGTGTCTTCATACATGTACCTAGGGTAATGATGTCCATCTCATCCCACTGTCTTTCCTACCCCCATGCCCCTTCCTTTCCCCTCCCTCCCCTTTGCTCTATCTAAAGTTCCTCCATTTCTCCCATGCTCCCCTCCCACCCCCATGATGGATCATCACCCACATATCAGAGAAAACTTTTGGCCTTTTAACCACAGTAATTCGATGACATATAATGGAGGGTTGACTTCAGCGCTGTGTGTGTGTGTATGTGTGTGTGTGTGTGTGTGTGTGAGAGACAGAGAGAGAGAGAGAGAGAGAGAGAGAGAGAGAGAGAGGCAGACAGATACTCAGGGCCACTGTGGCTCTCTTCCATGCCTCTATGTCGCATTACTCAAGTTAACTGTGAATTAACCATTTATGCAGGAAACAAAGGTGTCCCTGGGAGGACTTGGGCTTTCTTGCTGTAGGACTCCAGGCTGTCTTCTCAAAGGAGGTCTGATACTGGGCTTTGAAAGATGCAGAGATACTCAAATTGCTCAGTTTCACCAGAAGCCACGTTGCAGGGGCTGGGGGCTGGTGTGCAGTAGGTAGCTGATTTATCCAATTCCACATCCCTCATGTGAGTTTGGGGGAGGCTCCTGGCCAGTGTGTGCAGTGGAGGATCCTGAGCATGCTTCTACTGTCAGAAAGGACTGCAACCCAGCACTTTCTGGAAGCTGGCTCTTGTTCCTAATTTTCAGAAGCAGGAAATGCCATCCCCTTCCCAGAGCCCACCTGCAAAATGTATTTCATCGATCAGTACTGACAGGAATAATCTTAATACATTCCCAGAACCTTATGAGTTTTTTTCATTTGGGTCTATCCAAAGTTCTGTGGTGGGGTAAATTGGGAAGGGCTGTCACTTCATTTTATAGAAAAGGAACTTAGGCCTCAGACTGACTTACCCAGCGTCTGCCTTTGGTGGCAGATCTGGGACCAGAACTCAAGTCTCCTGACCTCAAGGCAAGATCTTTTGGCTCTACCCCCCTGGAAGCTTCACCTCAAGTCTATTCTTATTGTGGCATGTGATCTCATTTCTTTTGTTAGTCTTTGAGAGCATCCCCAGGGGGGTATCCACGCATGCTTAGAACTCTCCTTCAGTTTAATTCATATTTCTTGAGTGACAATAATATCTGGCATTTATGTGGGCATTCTGTGTAGCCATATGTGGGAATTGTATATGCTTTACATATACATTAACATATGGATTTCTATACCTGAATACAGGTATACACATACATGTATATATTTAGCTCACAATGACTCTGTGAGCTAGATACTGTTATTATTCCCATTTCACAGGTGGGGAAATTGAAGCACAGGGAGGTTAATTGACTTACCTCCTGGATCAAACTTGATTCAGACCCTTCCGAATTCTCTCCCCACCTAGACCTTGACATTTGGACTTCTGTGCCATTCATGCCATTGTCTAAGACTAGCAAGAATCCTGCTGAGGTGGTTTATCCAATATCCTCTGTCCTCAATATCAGATCAAATACCTCCTCTTCCTCCAGCCCCCAGGTGATGTGTGGCCAACCTGGCCTGCCCTCAGCAAGAGTCCTGTTAGGAAGATTTAACCAGAATCCCTCTTTGCCTCTGCCTGATGTTTTCTTTGAGTAATTTCCCACCCATCAGCCTCCGTACCCTATAAACTCCTCAGCTGTAAATTCTCACTTTTCCATGTTGTATTCAGAGTTGAGCCCAATCTCTCTCCTGTGCTGAAAAACCCCACCTCAATTCCCTATAGCAATTGTGATAGTCCTGAATAAAGTCTGTCTCATCACTTTAACAAGTGTCATGAACAATATTTCGTTTGAACACCTCCCTAACCACTAGCCCACACTACCCTTCCAGTGAAGAGAACACTGAGACTCAGGTTCAAGTTTTTGTTCTGCATATACTTGCAATGTGACTTTGAGTGAGTCCCGTAATACCTCTGGGACTCAGTTTCCTTCGCTGACAAATCACAATAACAATAACTCACATTAATACGGTGCTCTGCGGTTTACAAAGTGCTGTGCCAAGCACCATCTTATTTGATGCTCATGGTTCTTCGTGAAGAAGATGACAATCTTGATTTTACACATGAGGAATCTCGGGGCTTGGGGATCTGGTCAAGGTCACATAGCTAGCATGTGCTGGAGTAAGAACCTGGAACCCAGGCCTTTGTGTCGTTCTGGCTTTGGGATATGAAAGCCCCGGACTGAATACTTTCAAAGAATCCTGCTGGTCCTCTCCTCTCTGTGCTGGGAAATGATCAATCCAGGGTAATAAATAGCCAGCTCTTACTGTGAGGCCACGCCAAGCAGCCTGCCCAGGCAGTAGCACGTCTGTGTGCAGCCCCTTTGCAATCCCTCATCTCCCCAGGGCTCAGCAGGGGCTTCCCACAGACCATTCCCCCAAGAGAAGCAGGCTTTTTGAAAACAACTGCGAAACTGCCCGACCGTCTCCTCCCTAGCCTATCTCTTTTGCTCTTTCATCCCCTTCAGGTATCAACCCTGGGGATGGCCAGAAGCATCTCTGAGCTGGGGCTCTGCCCCCAGAGAGGCCAAGGGAGAAAGGGCAAAAATATAAAACAAAGATTATGCAAAAGAATTACCCTCCGTGTTTCTCCCATCTCCCTCATCTCCCCGTGTAAATTACCCTATTATTCTGCTCCCTTAGGACTCCTGATCGTCCTTATTTCTTCTTTTGAGCTAAAGTCATTCATGCAGTAAATTAGTTCTTTGCTTCGAAATAGCTCTGATTGTAGCAGTTGCTGCCACCGGCGGCAGCGACACCACGTCCCCGGACAGTTTCCAAAAAAAATAAGGATGAGAGAAATAAAGATAAAAATGCAGAACAACTCTCACGTCTTCCCATTCTATTCACATGTACAAAGAGACATGGGGTGCCCATTTCCCAGGAAATGAATTCTTCGAAAGGCATGTGCATGCTGAGAGGGACTGCAGATGGAGTCCTAACCTAGCGACCACTCAGGATGGGATCCGGAGAATCGGTTGCCAAGGCCAGGGATCAGCTGTCCCTTCCCTCTTCTCAGAAACCGAACCTTGGGTCACCCTGGTTTACTGAAGGTGCCGAATAACAAAGAGGTTCAGAACACACTTTTCTGCTGTGTGATACTGGGCAAGTGTCTTAAGAGTCCTGAATCTGTAAGTTCCCCCATCTAAGATGCAGACCTCTCTCCAGACTCATATTTAGGTGACTTCTCTGCCTCTCACACATCCAGTAGGCAAAGCCAACTTAAAGATGTCCCTCTTGAGGTTTCCCCTTCTAAACAGGCTCCTCCCACAATCCTTTCCATCTCAGTGAAACTCCTCCCATCTTGGGCTCAGGATGTCATTCTTGACTCCGCCCCTTTCTTTCACGCACTCGTTTCCTTACGTGGGTGCATCTGTTTACAAACCACCTCCAGAATCTGCAGACTTCTGATGACCTTCATTGTTACATCCTGAGTCCAGCTACCTTCACCTCTGCCCTGGCAAATCAATAGCCTCCTAACTGATTCCCATACTTTTTTTTCCCTTGTCTCCAAAGTGGTTCTTTAAAAACATGTCACTCCGGGTACTATGTATAATTGCAAAGCCTAGTTAAAAAAAATATAATATAAGTCAGTTCACATTGTTATAACATTGGGGCCCTCTGGGAACTGGGGCAGGGTGAAGGGGCCCCCTTCAAATCCTGATTCCTGTGATTAAGGCAGAAAGATTTTGGACATGTCGCTCAGAGTACAGTTTATTAGAAGGATAGGAAAGGAGAAAAAGGAGACTCTTTCTCTCTCTCTCTCTCTCTCCTCTCTCTCTCTCCCCCTCTCTCCCCTCTCTCTCTTCTCTCTCTCTCTCTCTCTCTCTCTTTCTCTTTCCTTTCTCTCTCAGGTCCCCTCAGAGAAGAGATGGCTGATATGCCTCTCCTGTCCTCCAGCTTAATTAGGGTCCCAGGGAGGTTTCCAGAGAGTCCCATCCAATTCCACCTCCTCTTGACTTTCGACTGACAGCAGGGTTACAACAGTCTTTTGAGTCCCCATTGCCATGACAACTCTTGGTCACTTTGGCTCATGCTAACTGGTTCTAATTGGAACCTGTTCTTAGGGGGGATTATCCCCATCTCCCTGAATTCTGGGATCTGTTTGGTGTAAGGGTCATGTAACTTGTGTTCTTCTTCTTAGTTTTTTTTTTTTTTCCTGGTGCCAGGGATTGAACCCAGGGGAGCTTAACCATTGAGTCACATTCTCAGCCCATTTTTTGTTTTGAGACTGGGTCTCCTTTGCTAGGACCTCACTAAGTTGCTAAGGCTGAATTTGAACTTGGCAATCCTCCTGTCTCAGCATCTCGAGCCTCTGGAATTCCAGGCGTGGGGCACTGTGCCCAGGACTTGTGTTCCTCTGATGGGAATTATTTTAGGTCTGCATTTCTCCTGTGGATAACAGGTAGTTTGCTGAAGAACGTAACGTATCCTGTCCACTTAAGCCAGGCAGGGCTGCCAGGTAAATTGCTTTTCACAGGTGAAAGTATGTGGGGGTCAGCACAGTGGGTCCATTTTATAGAATTATTCCTTTAACTTCATGTTCCCACCACTAACATCTGTCGGTCCCCTATCAACATCTTGCCTCTTCAAAACCTTCCAAAGGTTTTCAATGTTACTCCAAGAAAAAGCCGAGGACCTAAACAATCGGCACCCTTCCCCTAGAGTGGCTGTTCTTGTTATTTACTTTGCAAGTACCACCTGCAAATAGATGTTTGCCTTCCTATCATTCTGATCTTCCCTTAACATTGCAAAATAACTTAATGTGTGTGTGTGTGTGTGTGTGTATTGGGAGGTGTGTGTTGGGAGGTGATGGGGATAAATGGGGGAGGACTGGTCCTAAGAACAGGTGAGCTCACTTGGTACTGAGATTCTCACCATTTCTTCCGAATCTCCATGGTAACAGATGTGCACCCAAAGCCTTCTCTCAAGTACTGATGTCACCTCTCAACTGTCTCTTCTCCACTCCTCATGGTGCCCTCTCCTTTATCACCTATGGCTGTGGCTATCAAATTTTAGCTGGAAGAATAATTGAAGGAAGGAGCTTGTTTTAAAAAAATGCACATATATAAATACACACACATCTTCATAAATGATAACATATATAAATTTTATTTTTAAAGTACTTGAAAAGGTCGAATTTTTTGTTCATTTTCAAAAAGAAAGATTTGGAAGTAAAATATACAAATATCAATAAAAAGTATAATAAAACAGTGCTCAGTACAGAGAACCAGTGTACGCATTTAGATTTATCATTAAACATGGTCTGGATGATGTTCTAGATCAGGAATATTGTGTAGAGTAAGAGGCCCATCTAGGAAATTGAACTTTGAGGGTGAATTTCTCCACAGTTTAAGAGACATGTGTGCATACAGTGCCCACCATGGACTGCCTCACAGATTAGGCTGAGAGTCTCTCAAATGGATGCTTCTCTCGATTTCTGAAGTTTCGGTTATGAACATAGCAGCCGTACTGACTTTCTTCACCTCAGAAAGTGGTAAGGGAATTTCTACTGTTATCCTGTTCTTTTGGTCTGCCTTTTGTTTTAATTCCCACACTGCTCATTCTACTAGTTCTTACTGCTAGTACACAGTGTTTGTGTTTACTTACATATGTGCCAGCTTTTGTGATGACCATTCCATTATGCATCTGAGAAATCCCTTCTGGAAACATTTTCTTTTTTCCCAAAATAGATCCTTGAGAAGTTCATTTAGTGAAGTTCTGTTGGTGTTAAACGCTCTAGAGTTTGGTTTTCTGTAAATAAATTTATTTCACCTTTGTTCTTGAAAGACAGTTTTGCACAGTACACATCTCTAGAGTGATGGCTATTTTTCTTAGCACTTTGAAGACAGCCCTCTGTTTTCTGGTTTTGGTTTTTGTTGGAAAAGACAACTTTCAGTAGTCTAATTCTAGCTGTTTTTTTTTTTTTTTAATATGATCTGACTTTTCTCTCTGACTCTTTTAAGATTTCTTTAGGTTTTGTGTTCTGTAATTTCACAAGCAGGTGCCGCAGTCTGGCTGGGCACAATCAGGAGCCACTTGTCAAAAGAAACTAACTTTATTTTTAGAACCACACACGCCAAACAAAACAGCCTCTCAAGAAAAACCCTCAGAGCCTCAACTGCCACCACCGGCTTTCCACAAGCCTCTCTCTCCCACACAAGCTTCTCTCCACCTCCCACAATCCTCCTGCTCTTGAGGCCGATTGGCTGGGTCACGTGGGCGGAGCCAAAAAAGTCCCCCAATGAGCAGCTCCGTGGTCTGAAAGGGCAGGGAAACAGCCCAGTGAGCATCACCGCAGAGGAGCCAATCAGCTAGATGTTGCTGGGGCCGAGGAGCCAATCAGCTAGATGTTGCTGGGGCCGCTGTGAGCCAATCATCAGCGGGCAGCTGGAAGTTTGCTGGCAGCTGGAAGTTTGCTGGGGCCCCTTCGGCTGTGGCTCTCAACATCTCCCCCTCTCTGTTTAAACAACAAGTATGTGGCTTAGGGACTGTGCCTGCCTTAGGTTGTCCAATAGTACATATGGTCCTTACCCGTTAGGTTGGTACCATTGCAATTGGATCTTACCCGTCACTGACTACCGGTCCAGTATACAGCCACACCTGTGGAGAGGTCTTTGTACCAGCGGGGGGGTGAGGTTCTTTGCCTCACCTCTGTTGGCCCCCAAATTTTAGCTGGACGATCATGACAAGCAGAAGGGAGGAAGATACACCAAGCCAATTGACGGCTCCTTTTGGAAAAATTGTACCACCGATGACATCATCAGCAAAAATACCCCAACACTACCACAAGTCGCTGCACCAACAGATAGTTCACAATGCATACAGGTGAGCTCACAATGTGTCCAGGCAAGTTCTGCAAGCAGTTCAGTGATGGCTATTGTAGAAGCTGTAGATTGGTTTTATCTTTGACTTCACCAGCACTGGGATGAAGATAGGAATTCTGGCAATAATGGCTAAAGAAAAAATTATGTAACATTACAGAAGGCACTAAAAGAAAACAATTTTCTTAACAATTTACATTATCTTTAAGAGAATTATTAAATATAATGAAAAGGAAAGGTGAAAGTAAACAAACAGATCTGTTAACCTTCTTTTGTGTTCACATATTAAAACAATCTTTAACAGCTGTTTACCCAATTAAATTAAACCATTTAAATCACGTGAATTAAAAAAAAATATTTGGATCCATTTTATCATGAGCGCTCATCATATATGATATATGGACATACATACATTCAAACATATAACACAAAACACAAGTGTGCACACATAATATAATACATACAACACATAACATTATAGTAAAGGCCTTATAACTTTTTACAGGTGAAATCTCCATTGCAATGTTTAAAAACTCTATAGTCAAAAAATAGAACTGATCAGCAAAACATTAACCTAGGTCTGTATGAGCTCAAAAAACAAAATAGAACTTCATGATATGGCAAAGGGCAATAATAAAATAGATATTGAAAAAAGCATCCTGGTTCTGTTGCAGATGTAAGAATAGCCAAACTGGAGTTTTGGATATCAGTTGTTATGGATTTGAGCCAAATCATCTTCTTTTTGGTCTGTAGAAATCGCTTTAGTTAATCTTTCTGGAATCCAAATCGGCTGCTGTTCTCCCTGTGGAAACACATAAACAGACCCCCGACTCCAGACAATCACTGGGTCAGGACCTTGGTTAATCTCTCTGGAATCCAAATCGGCTGCTGTTCTCCCTGTGGAAACACACAAACAGACCCCCGACTCCAGACAATTACTGGGTCAGGACCTTTCCATTGTCCTGTTAGAATATCCTTCCAAAGTACCTTGGGCTTATGTACATTTTTTGGACACATATGCCTTTCCGCAGCACTAAGTCCTGATGAATCCAAATTTAAAAAGTTTAGAGTAAAAAGGGTTATTTTAAGTTTATCTTTGGGGAATATATACCCCTTCCCAATTCCTTCTTTTTGCTTTAATAAGTACATTTTAATAGTTTGATGAGCTCTTTCAACTATGCCTTGTCCCTGTGGATTGTATGGGATTCCTGTTATATGAGTAATGCCAAATGTTGAGCAAAATTGTTTAAAAGAGGTAGAAGTATAACCAGGGGCATTATCTGTTTTTAACTGTTTTGGAACACCCACAGTGGCAAAATTTTGTAAGCAATGAGCTATAACATCTTTAGTTTTTTCTCCGGCATGAAGGGAGCCCATCAAAAATCCAGAAGAAGTATCAACTGTAACATGCAAATATTTTAATTTTCCAAATTCTGGCAAGTGTGTGACGTCCATCTGCCAAATATGGTTAGGTATCAATCCTCTAGGATTGACTCCAAGATTAACTTGTGGTAAAAAGGTCACACAATTTTGACATTGTTTTATTATTTGTCTAGCTTGTTCCTTAGTTATTTTAAAACGCTTTTGTAAAGTATTAGCATTGACATGGAACTTTTTATGAAAATTTATAGCTTCTTCTAGTGTAGAGAAAATATGTATGTCATGTGTAGTTTTATCTGCTAAATCATTGCCCAAACTAAGGGCTCCAGGCAATCCTGTATGTGCCCTGATATGTCCTATAAAGAATGGATCTTTTCTGTCCCAGATTAGACTTTGTATAGTGGAAAGCAAAGAGAAAACAGTAGAAGAAGGGGAAATCCTACCAGCATCTTCAAGAGATACTATAGCATTAACTACATACTGACTATCAGAAAATAAATTAAATACAGAATCTTTAAACATCACAAAAGCTTGTAAAACTGCATTAAGCTCTACCTTTTGAGCTGATTGTTTGGGTACTAAAAATGTAAAAGTTTGATCAGGGGTAACTACTGCTGCTGTACCATTATTTGACCCATCAGTGAATATATTTGGAGCATTCATGATAGGTGTTTTTCTTGTCATTTTTGGAAAAATTACAGGATGCAATGACCAAAAAGACAATAAAGGATTAGATGGTAAGTGGTTATCAAATGAAACATTAGATTTGCACATGATTATTGCCCAAGTATTTAACTCATTAGCTAACTCATCAATTTGATTCATAGTATATGGAGTAATAATTTTATTGGGAGAAATTCCAAACACTCCCTTTGCTGCTTTTATTCCTTTGAGTATTAATTGTCCTACAGCCTCAGGATACCTAGTAAGAATAGTGTTAGGAGAATAAGATAAATGTATCCATAATAATGGACCTTCTTGCCAAAATACTCCTGTAGGAATATTTTTTGTTGGTAGTACAATAAATAATAAAGGCAAACTTATATCAATTCTATCCAAATGCATATTTTCCATATATGTTTCAATGATTTTTAATGCCTTTCTTGCTTCAGGCGTTAACATTCGGGGTGAATTTGGATCTGATGGACCTTTTAGGATATCAAATAAAGGTCCCAACTCTCCTGTTGGTATACCTAAATAAGGCCTTATCCAATTTATGTCTCCTAATAACTTTTGAAAGTCATTAAGTGATTTGAGTTGATCTACTCGTATTTGAATTTTTGGTGGACGGACCATGGTTGAGGATAATAGAACTCCTAAATAATTAATTGGAAAATTTAATTGTACTTTATCTATTGCTATCTCTAGATTATAATTTTTTAATAAGTTTGTAAGTGTGGCATAACATTCTAGCAATGTGTTTTTATCTTTGTGTGCTAATAATACATCATCCATATAGTGAAATATTTGTAGTTCAGGATTTTGATTTCTAAGTGGCTGGATTACTTTGTTAACATAAATTTGACACATAGTTGGGCTGTTAGCCATCCCTTGAGGGAGTACTTTCCATTCATATCTCTGATCAGGACCTTCATGATTCAGTGCAGGGATAGTAAATGCAAAACGTGGACTATCCTCAGGATGAATTGGAATTGAAAAAAAACAATCTTTAATATCTATAACTAAAACATACCAGGTTTTTGGCAAAGCAGACAATTGAGGAATCCCTGATTGAGCAGGTCCCATAATAACCATCTCATTATTAATGGCTCTTAAATCTTGCAATAATCTCCATTTACCAGATTTCTTTTTGATGACAAAAATGGGAGTATTATGGGGAGATACAGAAGGTTGTATATGTCCTTCTGCTAATTGTTGTTTGACCAGGTCATGGGCTGCTTGTATCTTTTCTTTAGTCAGGGGCCACTGAGGAACCCATACTGGTCTTTCTGATTTCCAAGTAATTTTTATTGTCTCAGTGGCCCTTTCTGAAAATCCAACCCATGTCTGTCTGTTCCTTGATCTATTTGTATTGGTGCTGCTATACCTTGTTCTTGTTTTTCTAATCTTTTTCCTTTCCTAAAACCTTGTCTAGTCATAATAGTGGGTGCATTTTGGTTGATGTTATTTGTTAATGTCAAACCTAATTGATCTAGGACATCTCGTCCCCATAAATTTACGGGAAGATGATCCAATACATATGGCTGTATAGTTCCTTCACATCCTTCAGGATCCTTCCAATCTAATACCATTGCACTTCTATGGGGATTAGTCGCCACTCCTAGGCCTCGAAGCGTTTGAGTGGCTTGTTGTAATGGCCAATGTTTTGGCCATTCTTGACGAGAGATGATGCTAAGGTCTGCACCTGTATCCAGTAGCCCATTAAATTCATGTCCTTGAATATTTAGTTTTAGCATGGGGCGAGAATCTAAATTTAAAGAAAGCATAGCCCAATCTACACCTGTGGAGCCTAATCCCTTGGAACCTCTTTCTACAGTACGACTGGAAAATTTATCATGTAGGCTGGGTATTATTAGTAACTGTGCTATTCTATCTCCTGGTGAAATTACTGATATACCCTTTGGAGAACTGGCTATAATTTTTATTTCACCTTCATAATCGGGATCAATTACCCCAGGACTTATCATAAGTCCTTTTAGAGTAGAAGAGCTGCGTCCCAATAATAAGCCTACTGTTCCTTTGGGAAGAGGTCCTTTCACCCCTGTGGGAATGATTTGAACTCCCATCTCTGGAGTTAGTACTGCTCTGGCGGAGGCGCAGATGTCCAACCCTGCGCTCCCTCTGGTTTGTCTGATGAGGGATCTGATGGACAATGTGTCCTGGGCACTACCCTGATGGGGTTGCTGGGTTCCTCCAGTGCTCCGTATATTTGTGGTTTTGGGCCCCGGAGCATTGGGCCCCCCTGTCCATTTTTTGGCAATGGAGCCCGATGCCTTTCTCCACGATATCGTGGATAAACACCTGGTCCTTGTTCGTTTTTTGATAA
The DNA here is from genome assembly GCF_001458135.2 of Marmota marmota marmota. Lineage (NCBI taxonomy): Eukaryota > Metazoa > Chordata > Mammalia > Rodentia > Sciuridae > Marmota > Marmota marmota. The sequence continues at coordinate 8,753,006 of NW_025999891.1, read as the reverse complement.
TGGAGTACCCTCTATGGTGGTTTGAGAACGGCATTCATTAGCCCAATGTCTCCCTCTACGGCATCGTGGGCAAATACCTGGTATTCTACTCCTTTGATACCTAGTTTTGTTAAACCCTCCTCCAATGGGGCAATTCCTTTTAAAATGTCCTGTTTGTTCACAATTGTAGCATGTTCTTGGCCTGGCATCTAAAGCCTGTTTTACTGCAGCTGCCACAATTTGCCCTTGTTCATTAATGTCTCTGGCATCTAAAGCCTGTTTTACTGCAGCTGCCACGACTTGCTCTTGTTCATTAATGTCTCTACATAATTTAATATATGTGTTTAAATCTTCATGTTTCCATGGTCTAATGATATCTCTGCACCAACGATTCGCTTGCTCATAAGCCAGGTGTTTTAGTAATGGCATTGCTTGTTCTGTATTCCCAAAAACTCTGGTAGCTGTTTGAATAAGCCTATCTACAAATTCAGCATAAGGTTCATTAGCTCCTTGTATTACCTTAGATAATTGACCTTGTAAACCTCCATGTCCTTGTAAAGTCTTCCATGCCTTAATTGCATCTGCAGCAATTTGTGCGTATACACCAGGATCATATGCAATTTGTTGCTGCTGATCCTCATAAGGTCCCTTTCCTAACAACATATCTAGATTTCTCTGAGGATAACCAGCTGCTGCATTTCGCCTAGCCGTCTCCTTGCAAAATTCCTCATTGGCAACCTTCCATAACAGGTATTGTCCTCCATTTAGCACAGCTTTACACATATTAGCCCAATCTGCTGGCGTCATGTTCAAGTTGTTAATGGATTCGACCATGCTTACAGTGAAGGGTGCTTGAGGACCATAGGTTGTTACAGCCTCTTTTAGCTGCTTCACTGTTTTGAAATTTAAAACTTGGTAAAATCGCTGCCCTCCTGCCTCAAATACAGGGCATGTTAATATTTGAGATCTTGTCTCAGGATCCCAACTATCAACTGCGGGGGTTGGGGACCTCCCAGCATATGGAGGTGGCCTTGTTAGTTGGACACTTACGTCCTCTGGTGATAGAAAGGTGTTAGTAGCAGTCTCCTGTTGTAACTTTCCCCCTGATGGCTTTTTCTGTTTTACACTTTCTTTCTCTGTCTGACTAGCTTGAGAGGCCTTCTCTTTTACTTGAATCTTTTCCTCTGTCTGACTAACTTGAGAGACCTTCTCTTTTACTTGAATCATTATGTCTTCTTCTTCCTCTACCATTGTCTGAACTGAAGGCTTTGGACTAAGCAAACAAGATATGAACGTCCACAATGGCAATGTGCCAACTGGCAGAGTCCCTGGGCTTTTCTTTTCTATTCTTTTTAAATCTTCACCATGATGGTTCCATTGTGATATATTTAACAACTCCTCCTTAAAAAGCCATGGGCTACATTTTTGTATTGTATCAACGTATGCCCTGATTGTTCTTGATTTTACTGAGATGCCTCCTTCCTCTAACAATTTACTTAACACTCTTTCAGTTTGTTTTTTACTAATTTCTGATCCCGTATTTCTACTATAATACAACTCAACAAGATAACGCCTAACAAAACTGAAACTGAGTGAAACAAAATTGGAACAACACAAAATCATTATAATAGCCTCCTGAAATGTCCATCCGTCCTTTCTCCCTATCTGTTCCTCAGATGTGAGCGGTTTTTCTTCCATCTTACACATCTCCAGGGACAGGCAACTTAAAACAAAAGTGAAACAAAATAACAAAAGAAGAATCTTAAAATGGCTACCCATCCTCTTGCCCTGCCCTCAGGGGCGAGCAGTTCACTTACCCTCAGTCGCTCCCCGTGCGAGCCACCAAATGCCGCAGTCTGGCTGGGCACAATCAGGAGCCACTTGTCAAAAGAAACTAACTTTATTTTTAGAACCACACACGCCAAACAAAACAGCCTCTCAGGAAAAATCCTCAGAGCCTCAACTGCCACCACCGGCTTTCCACAAGCCTCTCTCTCCCACACAAGCTTCTCTCCACCTCCCACAATCCTCCTGCTCTTGAGGCCGATTGGCTGGGTCACGTGGGCGGAGCCAAAAAAGTCCCCCAATGAGCAGCTCCGTGGTCTGAAAGGGCAGGGAAACAGTCCAATGAGCATCACCGCAGAGGAGCCAATCAGCTAGATGTTGCTGGGGCCGAGGAGCCAATCAGCTAGATGTTGCTGGGGCCGCTGTGAGCCAATCATCAGCCGGCAGCTGGAAGTTTGCTGGCAGCTGGAAGTTTGCTGGGGCCCCTTCGGCTGTGGCTCTCAACAAGCAGGTATATAAATATCCTGTATGTTCCTGACAATATGTGTTAGTGTAGATTTTTTTTTAAATTCCTGCATGCTGTATACTTTACTTCCCATCTACTTGGATACATTTTTTTCCTATCACAAATGGAAAATTTTTTATTCATATATTTCTTTTCTTTGATTCTATTTTCCACAGCTGAACCTCTGAGTAAATGCATGCTAGATCTTTTGATCTGTCTTCCATATGTCTTAATCTCTTTCATTATTTCACAGCATCTTCTCTCTGAATAATTTCCTCATACTGATCTGCCAGTCAACCAGATTCTATCTTCAACTGTGTCTAATTTACTACATCCCCTTCATTTCTAGAAGTACTATATAGATATTTTTTACAAACATTTCCGATAATTTTTATGATCTATTAGTCCTTGCTCATTTTTCTGATTTTCAAATTTCTTTACATTTTACACCTGATTATTCATCAAATATTTTGTGCCTAATAGGTGTCAGTTACTGTTGCAGAAGCTGAGGATTCAGTAGAAAAGAAAACCTATAATATGTTAGCTTTTGTTTAGCTTATATTCTAGTGTATACTTCCAGTAGCTAAAGACTTTGAGGGCCTGAATTTCTTGTGTTTTCTTCTGCTGACTCTTCCTGTGGGTGGTTTATTTCTCCATATGTTTGCAGTCCTTGGTTGTGAGCTCATGTTAGGCTGCATATAATCTGTGGGAATGCAAGGTATCTAATTTGGAAATGCATTCCTCCAAGGAAGACTTGCCTTTGCTTTTTCAAAAGCCAGGGAACGTTACTGTTCTAGAACCAGTTTAATCCTTTTTGAGAACTCAGATTAAAGTAGGAATCTTAGCTCAGTTTCCTACCTTACCAATGCTCCGAGGTTCTGTATCCCCAACAGTTGAGATATCGATATCAACAGTTGTCCACAGGCAACACCTGCCTTAAATTTTTGTTGTTGTGGCAAAACATACTAATTTTGGCAAGAAATTAAAATATTAAGTGGACGATTCAGAGGTATCAATTACATTCCCAATGTCACTATTTACTTTTAAAACTTTTTCATTACTCCAGACAGAAACTCTATACTTATTAAGCAATGACTTCTCATTCGTCCCTGTCCCAAGTCCCTGGGAAATTCTAATTTCTACTTTCTGTCTCCATACAATTTGCCTAGTCTAGATATTTTATATGAATATTTCATATTTCATATATTATTTTTCCTTTTGTGTCTAGCTTATCTCATTTAGCATAGTTTCCAAAGTTCATCCATGCTGTAGTGTATATCAGAACTTCATTCATTTTTATGGTTGAATAACATTTCATTCCAAGTATACATAGCATTTTGCCTACCCACTTATCTGTTGACGGACTTGGGTTGTTTCTGTATTTTGGCTATTGTGAATAGGATATGTATGTGCAAGTGTCTGTTTGACTTCCTGCTTTTAATTATTTTGAATCCATACCTACGAATAGAATTGTTATGTCATGAGGTAATTCCATGTTAGGGTTACATGCACACCCACCAGCACTGAATGAGTGTTCCAGTTTCTTCATATTAGAGAGAGAGAGAGAGAGAAAGAGAGAGAGAGAGAGAGAGAGAGAGAGAGAGAGAGAGAGAATTTTTTTTAATATTTATTTTTTAGTTTTCAGCAGACACAACATCAATTTGTATGTGGTGCTGAGTATTGAACCCAGGCCGCACGCATGCCAGGCGAGCGCGCTACCGCTTGAGCCACATCCCCAGCCCTTGTTATTTTCCATTATTAACATTGTCATCTGACAGGTGCAAAGTAGTGATTCAATGTGGTTTAAATTTTTTTTATTTGTTCCAATTAGTTATACATGATAATAAAATATATTTTGACATATCATACGTATATGGAGTATAACTTCTCATTCTTCTGCTTGTATGAGATGTAGAATTACATTGACCGTGTAATTATATATGCACTTAGGATAGTAATGTCCCAATCATTCTACTGTCTTTCCTATGCCTGACCCCCTCCCTTCCCTTCATTCTCCTTTATTTAATCCAAAGTATTTCTATTTTTCCCTACCCCCTGTCCTAACTGTGAAGTTAACATCCGCATATCAAAGAAAACATTCGGCTTTTGGTTTTTTGGAATTGGCTTATTTCACTTAGCATGATTGTTTTAGTCATCGTTTTTTGCTTCTGTGACGAAAAGATCTGATCAGAACAATCGTGGAGGGGGAAAAGTTTGTTTGAGGGTTCAAGGTTTCAGAGGTCTTAGTCCATAGAAGGTCAGCTCCATTCCTGAGCTGAACATTATGGTGGGAGATGGTGGTGGAGGGAAGGAGCACACATCATGATCAGGAAGCAAAGAGAGGGGTTTCCACTTGCCAGATACAAATAGATACCTCAAAGCCATGCCCTAATTTCACCTCCTCCTGCCACACCCTACCACTTCAGTTACCACCCAGTTAATCCCCACCAGAGGATTAATTCATCAATTGGGTTAAGTCTCTTACAACCTAATCATTTCTCCTCTGAACCTTCTTGCATTGTCTCACAGATGAGCATTTGCAGGGACACCTCACATCCAAACCATAACAATGATATTCTTCAGTTCCATCCATTTACTGGCAAATAACATAATTGCTTTCTCCTTTATGGCTGGGTAATATTGCATTGTGTATATATACTACATTTTCTTTATTCATCTGTAGAATGGCACCTAGGTTGGCCCCACAGCTTAGCTATTATGAATTGAGCTGTTATAAACATTGATGTGGCTGTGTGACTGTAGTATGTTGACTTTAAGTCCTTTGGGTATAAATGGAAGAGTGGGATAAATGGGTCAAATGGTGGTTCCGTTCCAAGTTTTCTGAGGAATCTCCATATTGCTTTCCAGAATGGTTGCACCAATTTGCAGTCCCACCAGCAATGTATGAGTGTACCTTTCCCCTACATCCTTGCCAACACTTATTGTTGCTTGTATTCTTGATAATTTTCAATGTAATTTTGATTGCATTTCGTAATGACTAATAATATTGTGCTTATTGGCTATCTGAGTATGTTCCTTGGAGAAATGTCTGTTCAAGTACTTTGTCCATTTTTTAAGTAGGTTGTTTGCCTTTTTTGTTCTGGGATTCAGGAATTCTTTATATGTTTGGGATATACAGACATTACCAAATAATTGGAAACTATTTTCTCCCATTCTGTAAGTTGTCTTTCATTTTCTTGATAATGTCCTTTGAAGTACATTTTAAATTTTAATGAAGTTCACTGTATCTATTTTTTTGTTGTTGTTGCTGATGCTTTTGGTGTCATACCCATGAGTCCATGGCCAACTCTGACAGCTTTATACCTTTAGTTCTATATAGTCCATCCATCTACTTTGGATTAATTTTTGCATTTGCTATGAAATAGAGGTCCAAGTTCATTCTTTGGCATATGGAATTCCAGTTGTCCCTGTGTTATTGGTTGAAGAGACTCTACTTTCCCCATTGAAAAGACTTGGAACTTTTGTCCAAAATCAATTGACCATATGTGTTTGAATTTATTTCTATATGGCTATCCTTATACCAGTACCACACTCTTGATTCCTGCAGCTTTGCTCTATGCTTTGAAACTAGGAAGTGCAAGTTCTCCTACTATGTCCTTTATCAAGATTATTTTGGTTACTCAAAGCCCCTTGCAATTCCACAGGGAATTTGAGGATGGGCGCTTCCATTTCTGCAAGAAGAAAAGAAGCTGTGGGAATTTCGATAGGGACTGTATTCAATCTGTAGATTGCTTTGAGTATTTTGAACAACCTGACACTATTTTCTCCCTATTTATGAACAGGGATGTCTTTCCCTAGATTGTCTTGAATTTCTCTTAGCAATACTTTGAGGTTTTTCAGTGTAAAAATCTTTCCCCTCCTTGGTTAAATTTATGTCTGGATATTTTATTCTTTTAGATTGTTCACAGTGTGCCTTTCTTAATTTCCCTGTTTCCATTGCAGGTATATAGAAACATAATTGATTTGTATGTGTCAAATCTTTCACCCTGCAATTTTGTTTAATTTTGTATGAGTTCTCAGAGCTTTCTTGTGCATTCTTTGAGATTTTCTATAAATAAGGTAATGCCATTCTATACCTAGAGACAGGCTTGTTCCATGCTTTCCAACTTGAATGGCTCTTATTTATTTTTCTTGTCTAATTGTTCTTGGAATGTGACTTCAAGTAACTGAAGTGAAAGTAAATATCCCTGTCTTGTTTCAAAACCTGTATTTTGAGTTGGTTGGATGCTTAATACCTTTTGTCCTATATTCAGGGAATTTTGAGAGACGAGTGGGACTATTATATCTATTTCTTACTTTCGTTTACCCCAGAGATGTACTTTTATGTCTGTTTTAGAAAAAAAAAAAATCTGAGTGTTTTTAAATGTAAAGATTCTTCTAGGTTGTCAAGTCTGCCCTTGTTGGACAGTAGTCTGTAGAGGGTCGATACCAGGTGACACTTGGAAAACTCCAACATAGAAGACAGGAGATACATTTTCATGGCTTGATGGCCCCGTTTCCACTTTACCCGTAATAACAAAAACAGCTGTGTTTTCAGGATGGAAGTTGAATCTCAAAAAGAATCTGGAAATTAATCAAACTTACAGGGTCCTAGTGGACAGGGAGAGGCTCTGGGGAAACTGGCTTGAAGCACGGGAGATAAATACATCTTGTATCCCATACAAGGACCAAATTCGTTTAGTTTCTCAGCCAAGTGTCAATAGATGTATAATCAGGTGACACTTTGGAAATGTGTAATCAGTTGCTAGGGAACTTGCCCCCTGAACACGAGTCCGACTTTATCCTGTACATCTGTGTATTGGAAGGGGAGAGAGAGTGAGATTGAGAGGGAGAGATGAAGCCACTCCTTGGGGTGAACTAACGGAGGGGAGCAGAGAGCACACTCCTGGTATTCCCTCCCCACCTCCTGCCCATCCTCTACACTGGAGGAGTGGATTCCCTTTCCTGGGGTCATGGTCACCGGCAGACCTTCTGGAAAACAGGAGGGGCAGGCATTCTCTTCTTGGGACTTCATGTCACATCTCCTAGTCCCTCTGGGTGCTCCCCACCCTCAGTTCCTGGGGGCCCAGGTGTGCTCCCACCTGCCTGGTGAGCTGTTGAGTGTGTCACCTCCTGCCAACGCCCAGGGGTTACGTTGCCCAGCTACTGTTGCTGGGGGAACTTCAAGTTGAACTGTCTTTGCTCTAGGGCATGTGAAGTTATGCAGTTTCTCCGGCTAAATGTGAAACCCCCATAAGTGAGTGTCGGCTTCCCGAGTGATTGAAGTAAGAGCTTCCCATTTGGATCCTGTCAATCACACCCCTTTCCCTCACGGCTCAGTGTGCTTAGACTGCAGATCCCAACTGAGAGTCTAGGAGAAGTCAGAGAAGCTATTGCGAACCCTCTGAGAGGTCCCTACCAGGCAGAAGGTAGATCCAGAGGGGTCTTCTGATGGTGGCATTAGTCCCCCATTCTGAGGGCGTTTCTAAGCTGGTGGAAGAGATACAGCCTCTGCCTTGGGAGGTTTCTGGTGTGATGGGGAAGACACATCCTGCTTAAGTCAACTCCATGTCTAATGTGGGAGAGCCAGTCTCTGCCTCAGCGGAAACTCTGGCCTGGTAGAAGGTAGACCTCTGCCAGAGATGCAAAATATGATGGAACTGTCCTATTCACATGTGCCCCACTGGATAAGGGGGATCAGGCTGGCTGGGATGACTTGATAGGACAACCTCTGGGAACATGCCATTTGACTTTCTGACACAGGAAGGCTCTAGAATCCTAGCTGAACCCTTGTGGCCCCTGGGAGATCCTGACCACTCCTTCCTGCCCCCACTTGTAGAAGTCCTATTTGGAGTGTTTTCCATTCTTTCCTGGGCTTACCTGCCCTCTCCTGACTCCCCTTCCCCCAAAAATTTATTATAAAATTTCTAAACATACAGAGCAATCAAAAGGATCATGTACCCTGCATATAGATTTTACAATTGTCAACATTCTGTTACATCTCCTTCCTTAAATGCCTATGCATATATCTTATTTTGGGTATATTTGAAAGTAGGATGCCATCCATTGGTATACCCCATCTCAAATACTTCAGTATGTATATCATTGTATAGAGTATTTACTTTTGGTTCTGTGTGTGTGTGTGTGTGTGTGTGCGCGCGCGTGCGTGCGTAGAGGGGTAATTTTACGTCGTTGAAAGGGTAAGATACACAAATCATGATTATATCCTTTAAGGAGATTTTACGAGTGCTTATGCACATGAAATCCAAAACTTCAGAAAGATAGGGGACATTTTGATCACCTAGAAAGTCTTCTCATGTCCCTTTCCAATTACTGCTCTTACAGAAGCACCACAGTTCTCAATAAAAACTAAACCAAACCAAAACCCAGTAAAAACAACCACCAAACCTTTCATCCATGTTGTCACACATATTGATTCTTTTTTCTTTTATGTAACTGAGTAGTGGTCACACTTTATTTACCCATTCTCTCATTCATGGAGTTTGTTTGGGGTCATTTCCAGGAGGGGGACACTGTGAATAAAGTAGCTATAAATATTCTTATATGAGTCTTTTTATGGTCACATCTTTTTTTTTTTTTTTTCATATTTGTTGGGTAAACACCCAGAAGTGGAGTTGTGGGTTAAAGGGTGGGTGTGCGTTTAGTGCACAGATCTTACTGTGAAGTATCTGTTCAGATATTTTCTCTTTTTTCTTTATTGGGTAGTCTGAGTTTTTATTATTGTGTTGCAATTTTTCTGTATTTTATTTATACAAGTCCTTTAACAGATGTGCTTGACAAATATTTCCTCCTAGTCTGGACCTTGCTGCACATTTTGTTGATGGTTTTTGATGAGCAGAAGTTTGAAAATTTTCTGAACTATAAAAATTTTTTCTTATAGTTAATTTTTTTTTGCTTCTTTCCTAAGAGACTTTACTCTAAGATATTCTCCTGTTTTATTTGAGGCACTTTCCAGTTTTAGCTTGTGAGTCCAGAGCATCTTGAATTAAATTTTCTGTGTTGTGTGAGATAGAGGTCAAGGTTCATGTTTTCTATATATATATCCAGTTGGTTTCACCACACTTGTTGAAAAAACTGCTTTGTTCACAGGATTGTTTTGGTTCTTTATTGAAAAATCAAATGACCATATAAATATGGGTCTGTTTCCTGATTGTTTATTCTCTTCCATTGATTTATAAGTCCATTTTAATGCTACTATTCTGTCTTGATGACAGTATGCTAGCTTTTTAGCAGGACTTGAAGTTAAGTAGTTTAAGTGTCCAAGTTTGTTTATCGTTGTCAAGATTGCCTTGAATATTCTAGGTTCTTTATATTTCCATTTAAATTTTGGAATGAGCCTATCGATTTCTACAAATACCTGCTACAAATTGAGATTGGAACTGTCAAATATGTAGAATTAAAAGGGAAGTTAATAATTGAAGATAATTGACATTTTAACAATATTGAGTCTTCCAAAATAAGATCATTAATTTAAGTCATCCTTAATTTATTTCATTAATTTTTTTTCAGTTTTCAGGATGTAGGTGTTGTACATCTTTTACTAAGTTTATTCCCATTTCATGGGTTTGGCCATATCACAAATGGAATTTTAAAAATTTAATTTTCCAGTGGTTTTCTTCTGGTTAATGAAAATACAACTGATCTATGTATAGGGCCCTTTTATTCTATGAGTTCACTAAACTCTCTTATTAGTTCTAATTGCTATTTCTTAGATTATTTTGGACTTTCTAATATAAACAGCGTGCTATCTGCATAAGGAGACAGTCTTAGTTCTTTGTTTTATTTACTTGTGCCTTTAATTATTTTTTTCTTGCCTTATTGTTTGGGCTATCACTTCTACAAAATATTAAATAGATGTAGTGAGAGACCATCCTTCTTTTCTCCTGATCTTAGGAGCTATGTGTATAGTAGTTCCTATTCAATATTACTTTAGCTGTAGGTTTTTCCTAGATGTACTTTATTGGGTTGAAGAGGTTCTTAATTTACTCAGAAATGTGTTTTTTAAAATTTATTTTAAAATGATGAACAGAAATAAAATATCATAAAAAACAATCATATAATTTTTCTTCTTTATTCTGGTAACATATGGAATCATATTGTGAGTTTTGGAGTGTTCAAACAGTCTTGCATACTGGAATAAGTCCACGTGGTCATGATGTTTATATATTGCTAGATTTGATTTGTTAACAATTAAAATCTATAGTCACAAAGGATATTGACCTCTGATGTTTCTTTCTGTCTCTCTCTTTGGTGATGTCTTTGTCAGGCTAATCAGGGCTAATCTGTTATCAGGGTTATGCAGAATTTTAAAATGAGTTGGGAATGTTCATCTTCCTCTATTTTCCAAGTTTATGTAGGATTGGCATTTCTTCTTTCTTAAATGTTTGATGAGTTTATAGTGAAACCATTCCTTTCTTGAGTTTTATTTGCAGACACATTTTTGATAACAAGTTCACTTTATTTAATAGACACAGGACTATTTAGATTTTCTGTTTTGTCCTGGGTAGGTTTTTTAATGTAGATCTTCCAAGGAATATGTCCAGTTTGTTTAAATTTCTTGATTGTTTCCAATTGAAATCCCCCCACATATGTTTTATTCTAAACCCATGTCCTAAACTCCATTCTCTTTTATTCTATTAATATAGAAAATCATATTGTGCGGGGTTCTCTTTTATGTGCAGGGTTCCAGCATTCCAACACAATACTCTTGATCCTTCTCTCTTTACACATTATGGCACACACTGGTGTCCAAGCCATAGTCCTTTGAAGCATCTCCAGCCTCAGCTCTGGTTCTGATAGCCCTGAGAAGCCATGTGACTTATACGTCTAGAACAGGTTGTGCTTTCCCTCCCATTGGCCTTCCCCCCCACCATGCTTTCCTCTCCACATGGGCTAGGTTTCCCCCACAGATTCCCTGAAGAACATCTACTCAATTCAGGAATAACTTCCTCTATGAAGCCGGGTGAAATCAATGACTTTTTTGTTCTGCAGTCTTCTTGGATGGACATGTGGGTATAGATGTACAGAAATGTGGATATAGATGTCTACAGATATACATCTGTTACACTCCATTGTATGCATTTGTTGATATCTTTCCTTCCTCCACTGAGTCCACAAAGTCCCCAAGGACAGGTACCATGTGTTCATATTTAAATCCTTAGTACCTATGTCCTGTAGGTTCTCAGGATATGTTTGTTGACTGAATATATAACATTTGCATTTTATGAAGAGCCGGGGTTCTAGGTGGAATGACCCAGCCTTTCCCTATCAGTTGCATCTTCTCCTGTTCCCTCAGTCCCCCTCTCTTCTCCCAAGGTGGGGAGCCACTGGTGTTTTCCTGCTCTTCTCAGGAGTTTCTAACGTCTGGATCTTCTTCAGGCCGCCTCCCTTTCCCTCTCTTCCCTTCAGTTCCTGTCGTCTCCACTACATTTTGAAGTAGCCTTGCCTCACCCTTGAGCCACTCTCTACGCTGACCCCTGGGCTTTCCACTCGCTGGCTCTAGTCCATCCTTCCTGCTATTTAATTTGTATGAAACATGTCAGGAAGAAGCTTCCCTGGTCTTTTCATTGTCCAGAAGACAAATGACAGCTGGCTTTTATTGAGTATTTACTATATGACAGGTTTTACATGCTTATTAGCTTATAATTAATTACCCCTTTCAGCCTCCTTGTGAGATAAGGAAACCGAGGCATAGAAATGTTAATTAACTTGCTTAAGATCATTTAACTACTTCCTGGAAATGGAATCCAGATCTTTGCCTTCCATTGGAAGCCCTCATCCTTGTTTCCTAACTCTCTTCTCACCCCTCTTTCAGGCACCGATGCCCTGGATAGAAACCTGGGGCTCATCTTTATATACCATCACTGTCTTCCATGAAGCCCATGAGCAGTATGACCTGAATCTTTGCCCTAATTGTTCCCCTGCATAGGATGCTGCTTGACTTCTCTCCCCATGACTGCATCTTTGCCAAATTTCTGCCCTTCCCTTGAATCTCATGTAACTCTCCCCTCTTCCAGGAAGCCTGTCTGGTTGTACCAATAGTGATCTTCTTCTCCCCCACCCCCCCACCTTCCTCCTTTCTCCTCCTCTATCTTTTTTCCAGGGATTGAACCCAGAAGTGCTTTACCACTGAGCCACATCTCCAACAATTTTTATTTTTTTATTTTGAGACAGAGTCTCACTAAGTTTCTTAAGGCCTCTTGAAGTTCCTGAGGCTGGCCTCGAATTTGTGATCCTCCTGCTTCAAACTCCCTTGTCTCTGGGATTACAGGTGTGCCTCGCTGCGCCTGACTGATGATTCTTCTTTGATGCTCAGTAGAACTTATTGCTATTTGCTTTTCTCCCTGAAGTTTCTGGTTGCTTAAATTCAGTACAAGTTCAGATCCTCTGTACCCTCTCAGGGAGCACAAGGGTACAAACACAGCAGGCCCTCACGAAAGCTTATTGTTGATGAGCGTTTTCCATTTCTTCATCCGTGGCTCACTTGATATTTGAATAAGCCCTAAGAAGTACCAGGCACTGGGGAGGAGGCCCAGAGATGAGGCTGAGGAGGTCGATAATGACCTAGGATAGTGACAATAATGGCTGTCTTTGTCCACTTTGCCTGTTATAATAATCTATCAAAGGCTGGATGACTTATCAACAATGGAAATTTATTTCACAGGGCTCTGAAGGCTAGAAGTTGAAGATCAGAGTGCTAGCATGGTCAGGTTAGGCGTCTTCCGGGGCTGGCTTGTGTCCTCACATGGTGACAAGTGAGTGGGAGAGTTCTGATCCCTATTATCAGGGCTATTATCAGGATCCCTATTCCTGAGGGTTCCATCCTCATGACATAATTACCCCCCATGTCCTTACCACTGAGTGTCATCACACCAGGGACACGGGTTGAAGATTTCAACATACACTCAATGCAAACATTCAGTACGTCTCAATAGCGCTAATGGGTGCTAGGTTAAATTCTTTAGAGGGATTATAGAATTCAATCCTCACAATAATCCTATGAGGTAAGAACAACAGTAGCCTCATTTTATCAAGAGGAAACCGAGACACCGAGAAATTAGAAGAAAATCGCCAAGGTCTTACAGTAAGCGGCAGGTCAGGAGCCAGGGATCTTGGTTAAGTCCAACCCAAACTCAGTTTGGGGGGCTCCCATTCTTGCATAGATTCACTAATTACAGAATAATAACTCCCACTTACTGAGTATTTAAGACACAAGTATCTGTGCTAAGCACTTGCTATGGTTTGGATATGAGGTATTCCCCCAAAGCTCCTGTTCATGCAGGAATATTCAGAGGTAGAATGATCATATTTTGAGAGCCGTAACCTGTGGACTGACCACGTAGTAGCTGTAGGCAGGTGGGGTGTGGCTGGAGGAGGTGAGTCCTGGAAGGGTGTCCCATAGAAGGGTACATCTGTCTTGCACCTTACCCTACAATGCACTGAGTAGCTTTGCTCTTCTGGGCCCCTCCCCCACAGAGTGCCGCCTCTTCTTGGGCCCAGAGCAATGGCGTCAGCTCTCTATGGACCAAATCCTGTGACACCGTGAGCCCCAAATAAACTTTTCCTTCTCGTAGTTTTTCTTGTCAGGTATTTGGCTCACAATGAGGAAAAACTGACTAAAGCAGCACTTTAAATACATTGTTTCATATTAATCCTTCCTCCCTAAAAATCCTTTATAAAGCTAGTGTTATGATTCACATTTCACAGGTGAGGAAAGAGGGGCTCAGAGAAAGTTTACTTGAGCAAGTAGGGTGCAGAGCTGGGACCTGAGCCAGGTCGGCCTTGACTCCAGAGCACCTGTTTATTTACCTTTGCTTTTTGGTACCTCTGCTACCGCAAGATCTGGGACTTGGAGGAGCCACCTTCACAAGTCGCCCGCCTCAGCTTCCTGAGAATCACTGATGGAGGATCCTCCTAGCCCAGCTTGACTCCCTCCAGGGCTGAGGGGCTCACCTGCTCTGGAGGCAGCCCATCTGTGGTTGGACAGCGCTGGAGAACTCTTTTATTTTTTTCCTAACAAGCCCAAGAAATCCACCTTCCTCAGTCCCCAGCAAGTCCCCTGCAGAGCTGCCTGTGTCCCTCTGTCGGGCTCCAGCTTTGCCCGTGGGAAGACTGAGTTCAATTCTCAGGGTCAGAGAGGCCACTGACCTGCCCAAGGTTGTGCACTGGGGATGGGAGTTGGGGATGTGGCAGGCACCCCTTGGAAGAGAGGCACACATGTCCTGGGTCTTTCATCTTCAGTGGTTTCTGATCTGTCTGGCTGAGCGATTGCTCAGAGCCACCCCTGTTTAACATTCATGCAGATCCCAGGCTGGGCAATTGCCGAAGTAAATCACCCTGCTAGCATTTACCCCCCACCCAATCCCCAGGCCCCCAGGCCAAGTATCTTCCTGGTCTCCATGGCAACAGAGCCATCTGTTTCACATGGCATCCCAGGCTAGACGAAGTTCATGTTGTCCCAACTCTGCTAAGTTGTGGATAGTGCTGGGAGAAGCAGGAGAATGAGAGAGAGACGGGGGACGGAGGAGGGGCCTGGGTAGTCATTTTGAACAGGAAGCTCATCACAGACCTAATGTCCTCATGTTTTGTGTGGAACACTAGGTTCTGAGAGGAGAAATAGCAGTCACACAGCCATTGACATCAGAGCTGGGTCTAGCAGGCAGCCCATACACATTCACTGGATGAATCACAGAATCATAAAAGTTAGAAGCAGACAACACATTATGCAAAATTCCCATCTTAATGCAGGAAAGTATCCAGAAATTATACTCTACAACAGATGGTCATTCAGCATACGCTTGGATGCTTCTGGTGACCGGGAGATCACTATCTCAACTGCCTTCATGGCCAGACACTTAGAATACAGAAAGGTCTTCTGCACACTTCTACATAGTTTCCAGCCTGCCTCTCTGTAATGTTACCCACCAGTCCTCATTCTGTTGGAGCCACAAAGATTCAAGTCCTTTACGTATCTTGTCCTATCTTGGGGAAAGTTTGAGAAGAGATGATTCCCCATCTCATAGAGGTTTGGAGAAGTGAGGTAATTGGCCAGAGATCCAGAGCTAAGGTAAGAGCCCAGGTTTCCAGATGTCTTGGCCTTAGTCAAGGTTGGGGGCAAGGAGGGTTTTCTCTTAGCTCCTTGGATTGCTTCTCACCCCTTCCCATCAATCATGCTCCTGGAAGATGTCTCAGCTCCCTCCTTGGTCTGTGCAGTTAGTTTCTGAGTGGCACTTTTCACCTGACCCTACCCATTTTTGTCTCCATAAGGCAAGAAAATAGTTCCCCTGCTCAACTTTAGGCTTAAACTTTGTGGGTGGGAGGAGATGGTTCCTAGGTGTTTAGTCAGCTTTTTTTTTTTTTTTTTGTTACTGTGACTAAAAGACCTAACAAGAACAATATAGATCAGGGAAAGTTTATTTGGGGCTCTTGGTTTGAGAGGTCTCGGTGCCTATGGCTGACTCCATGGCTCTGGGCCAAGGTGAAGCAGAATGTCATGGCAGGAGAGCTTGACAGAGGAAAGCAGCTCAGACATAGTGACAGAGAGCTCCACTCACCAGGAACAAAATAGGTACCCCGAAGGCATGACTCCAGTGACCTGTCTCTTCCAGTCACTCCCTACCTGCTTACAGTTACCACCCAGTTAATCCTTATCAGTGGATGAATCCATTGAGTACATTTCAACTCCCATATCTCAATCATTTCACCTCTGAATGTTCTTCCATTGTTTCACACGTGAGCTTTTGGAGGACACCTCATATCTAGACCATAATACCAGGCCAGGTCTTCCCCACACGGTCATTGCCTCTCAGGTCCCTCATCCCTGTGAGAACATCCTCCATGTACCTGGTTGGTGTGAAGCTGGAGAAATGAAGAAGGTAGAGATGGCTGCTGCTTAGCCTACTTTCTTCCTTTCTACGCATCTTAAACTTGGGCCCTTGCTCCTGTTCTTGCAATTAGATTGAGAAGCCCAGAACAGTTTTGCTATACTCCGTGGACCACCATTCTAGCCCTCTAAAGGAGTTCATTGCCATTGGGGGATAGACCTCTGAGTATCCTCTTGCCTTAGCTGAGCTTGCTTTCTACTACAGGGGGCAGTGATTGACCAATCAGTGCAGGCATGCAAATGAGAGAATCCTGAGTAGTCTTTTCCCTGGCCACTCATCAGCAGAGTTATAGCCTTGGCTCTCTGATTGGTCCGTCGGAAGACAGCTTGGGAGTTCAGGCTTAGTTATCATCTTTAATGGGCCAGCCGGCAAGAAAGGGAACAAAAGAGCAGATAATTAGAAGTAGACAATAGCATACTTTCAGTTTGCCTTGGAATGCATTATGCTGGAATTTTTTGTATCATGTTTAACTTCAAATAATGTAACAGTTGACTTTTGTGGAGTCAGATGGTGAGGAGAGGAAGAGAGGTGTGAAAGCATAGATTAGGATTAATGAGATGGGTAGGGGAGCTCCCACCCCTCCAATTGAGATGTCCCTATCTTATATCTTGTCCCCGTTTTGATTGGTGTCAGACCTTTTTGTTGCTCCCTCCCACAGCAGATGTGTTCACAAAGAACTTCCCAACATTTAGCACCAAGACCCCTGGGTGTGCCCAGTGCAGGGTTCTGTGTGCACAGACCAGACACAAAGATGAATTGTTCCCTGCAATAAATATCGACTGATTCATAAATCTGGTTGCCAGATTCGATCACAGTCGCTGCCTGCATAATCCAGGAGAGGGAGGATGCTGGCTAATTGTGTGTGGGGCCGGCTGATTCCCAGCGGAAGAATGTATAAACATCAATGTCTCTCAGTTCCCTGCAACTTGAGAGCAAGGGGGAGAGCAAATCCTCCTAGCCAAGGGAGCAGTCTCTGAACAGTGATGAAGAGCAGATGAACCAGGGGACAGAAGGTTCCACAGCACAGACTGCTGCCCTCCTCCCTCCCTACCTGTTGGGAGGTCCTCAGCTTGAACCCCCAACATCACAGCTTTTAGCTGTCTCTACGGCAACCTTATTCAGGCTGACGCTTGATGGTGCTGAACATCTGGATGAAAGGCAGAGTCAGCCAACCCATCACCCCGATGTTTCTAGAAGGATTTTGATGTTGTTGTTGCTGCACCAACGATTGAACCCAGGTGTGCTCTACCATTGGGCTACATCCCCAGCCCTTGTTGTAATTTTAATTTTTTTAAAATTTTGAGACGGGGTCTCACCATGTTGCCTAGGCTGGCCTTGAACTTGCATCTTCTTGCCTCAGTCTCCTGAGACTCTGGGATCCCAGCCTATACCACCATGCCTGCTTGCGCAGGTATTTCTAAATACTTAGAGCTCTGTGTGTGTGTGTGTGTGTGTGTGTGCTAACAATGATGATTTTTTTTCACTTTCCATCCAGATTTTGGATGCCAGGAAAATATAATCTTGGGGGCCCTTAACTGCTCTTTCCTAGACTCCCCTTATACTGACTTGAGGTCCCACAAGCATCTGTGGGGAACTTCGTGGAAGGATGCTGACGGTTCTTCTTGCTGGTGGATGGTTGGGGAGGTTATCTTCCTTCATGTGGCCAGCTGCATGGCCTGAGCAATTGGGGTTTTATTTAAGGGAGAAGACCTCGGGGCCCACCCCTCACTCACCCTCTCTCTCCCTTTGGCCCTCCAGCACTTTATTCAGCCCC
>NW_025999891.1:8711123-8732109 GCF_001458135.2 Marmota marmota marmota | reverse complement strand
GGAAGTTCCAAAACCTTCTAATCACATGGTTGGTTCCTCTGGCTACCAACTACAGTCCTGAATCTATCTGGGGGGCCAGCAGTAGTATAGCCTCAGGTGTGGCTGAGAGGGGCTCATGGATAACCAGATACTCCTATCAATCAGGAACTTCCAAGGGTGTTGGGAACTCTGTGCTGGAAATAGGGGACCAAAGACCAAGTGTGTGCATGTGTGTGTGTGCATGCGTGTGTGTGCATGTGTGTGTGCATGCGTGTACGTGTATTATACCATAGAGGAGACCATTGCTTGGAATAGGACCTGCACTCCAATGTGCCAATGTTGGTGGTTATTTCTGTGATGGCCTGGGATCCTTGGTGTCCCATTCTGCTGAGAACATAGAATGCTGGTGTGTGCAGGTCACTGGCTGGCATGTGAAGTACGCAGTCAGAGAGTCTTTGGCCTACCCCGTCATTATGTCCATCACAAATACAAACAGAGGTCAGGAGGGGCTGGATCAAATGCTGTTTGGCGAGTTGGGGAAGGTTCGGTGGAAAGAAGGGAGGCCTGACGGGCTGTTGGAGGAGGTACTGCTGAGGCTGGAAGGGCGCTCCCTGGCATGGAGGGAGGAGAGCCAGAGTGTGGGGAAGAGGGCGTGAGAAGGGAGTTGGACCGGGGTGCTGGGTGCTATGTCCTGGGGGGTCTTGAAGGCCGGGTGAGACTGAGCCTAATCCCGTAGATGATGATGGGAGCCCCGGAAGGGCCTGCAGGAGGCAGAGCTTCGTCAGAGCTGAACTTTGATGTGGTCTCTCCAATGTGGCGTGACCATGGGATAGAAGAGGGCTGAGATGGGCAGAGGAGGTGGCTCCTGGGTTTGAATGACGCATGTGGATGACAGGACCCCATACAAGGTGAAGGGTGGAACCCGGAAGACTGAAAAGTGCTACCAGAGAAACAGAGGGGCTGATNGCCTGTCTCTCTGGTTCTCTGTTGAGCCTCTTTCCAGAGCCATACAACCCCTCCCTTTTGCAAGTGTGACTTCAAGCAACCAGCCCTATGCAGCCAGACCCTGCACAATGGCTTGGGATCCCTTTGGGTCTCCATGGGAGAGAGGTGGGGCCAAGGGCCCAGGGGCTCAGGGTACCTGGCCAGGGTGTGGGAGGGCCCAGGGCAGATGTGGGAGGTGGGAACATGGCTCTCATGGCCCGGGGCTGTCTGCAGCTCATCCCAAGGTTGTTGCCAGCTCTGTGGCCTTGGGCAGGTTCCTGACTCAGTGTCACGGTCAGGACAGTAGGTGTGGGAACGGTATCTGTCTCATAGGATGGTTATGGGGTGGAAAACGTTAATGCAGGTAAGAACTCATGGGGTTTTCCTTCATCCCACACATTCCCTGTTCTGACTCCAACTGGGTGTCCTCCAGTGCTGCAGAGATCTGGTCTTACTCATCCCAAGCACTCATCCTGATGCAAGTGAAAGGCTCAGTACCATGAGTCTGACCTTGCTTCAGATGCCAAGTCAAGTCTTGGGTCCTCAAGGTACTTGCTTCTGTCTGACTGAGCTATCAAGTGGGGAGTTCCCACGTCCCCCTATCCAAGGTGTGATAACGTGCCACACCACAGTGACTCACATGACTCAGGAAAATGTTAACCTTACCCTTACGGTTTATTATAAAGGATAGAAATGAACAGCCAGATGCAGAGGTACACAGGGGAAGTCCTGAGCATAGGTGCCTCTGTCCCCATGGACTGGGGATGTGCCACCCCACAATGTGGTGTTCTTCACTGTGGCTGCTTCTAGAAAGAGCCCTGCCTGCTCTTAGGGGTTTCTGTGGAGGTTTCTCTACACAGGCATGACCATGGCCTTAGGTGATGAACTCGCTCTGCAGCCCCTCTCCCCTCTCCAGCGTTGGGAGCTGGGGCTGGAAGTTCCAAAACCTTCTAATCACATGGTTGGTTCCTCTGGCTACCAACTACAGTCCTGAATCTATCTGGGGGGCCAGCAGTAGTATAGCCTCAGGTGTGGCTGAGAGGGGCTCATGGATAACCAGATACTCCTATCAATCAGGAACTTCCAAGGGTGTTGGGAACTCTGTGCTGGAAATAGGGGACCAAAGACCAAGTGTGTGCATGTGTGTGTGTGCATGCGTGTGTGTGCATGTGTGTGTGCATGCGTGTACGTGTATTATACCATAGAGGAGACCATTGCTTGGAATAGGACCTGCACTCCAATGTGCCAATGTTGGTGGTTATTTCTGTGATGGCCTGGGATCCTTGGTGTCCCATTCTGCTGAGAACATAGAATGCTGGTGTGTGCAGGTCACTGGCTGGCATGTGAAGTACGCAGTCAGAGAGTCTTTGGCCTACCCCGTCATTATGTCCATCACAAATACAAACAGAGGTCAGGAGGGGCTGGATCAAATGCTGTTTGGCGAGTTGGGGAAGGTTCGGTGGAAAGAAGGGAGGCCTGACGGGCTGTTGGAGGAGGTACTGCTGAGGCTGGAAGGGCGCTCCCTGGCATGGAGGGAGGAGAGCCAGAGTGTGGGGAAGAGGGCGTGAGAAGGGAGTTGGACCGGGGTGCTGGGTGCTATGTCCTGGGGGGTCTTGAAGGCCGGGTGAGACTGAGCCTAATCCCGTAGATGATGATGGGAGCCCCGGAAGGGCCTGCAGGAGGCAGAGCTTCGTCAGAGCTGAACTTTGATGTGGTCTCTCCAATGTGGCGTGACCATGGGATAGAAGAGGGCTGAGATGGGCAGAGGAGGTGGCTCCTGGGTTTGAATGACGCATGTGGATGACAGGACCCCATACAAGGTGAAGGGTGGAACCCGGAAGACTGAAAAGTGCTACCAGAGAAACAGAGGGGCTGATCTCGGGGGCCCCAGCGAGGCTGGGCACGCTGTGTCTCTTCCGGTGGCTCCTCGGTTTCCCTCTGGGTAAGGGGAGTGGCTACTCCCATTTGGGAAGCATCTTATAGAGTTTGGATTGAAACTAATACACCCACAGACCAGTGGTGCTGGAACACCGGGGGATCAAGCAGCTTAACCCTGTATTTCACAGGTGCTAGAGGGAGGTCTAGAGAGCAAGGGGCGTTTCCATTGATGCCTGACCTGGTGAGGAGCCCAGCCTGGACTGATTCTCATTGGTCCTGGTGGTGGGGGGGGGGCTCCCAAACACTCTCCAAACGTCCCATCCCCCACCCAGCCAAGTGAACGTGAGTTCAAGTCGTTTATCACAGGTATCCTGAGCACCTCCTCTGGTCTCATTTCTCTCTGTGGCTGTCCATTGGCTCCGAATATCTCTAATTTTTCCTTCCATCACACACCTGCACACATGTACTCTGCCCCCCAGCGCTAGCCTACACCTTCTGCATTGAGGAGAAGCCAACGCCACCATGGACAGAAATGTGTGGCTCTAATCACCAAAATCATTGAGGCCGCTCGGTGGAAATTTCCTCCCTGGCCTGGCCTGGCATCCTGACTCCCTCTGCCCTCACTCACACATTCATTCATGGTTGGGCGATTTTACAGGCACCTGGATGTGATATCTTCAAGCGGCTTCCAAGACTCTACCTGGACTGTGGCCCAGGTGGCGCTGGGTCTCGCCTTTGGCAAGCTGAGGGCCTCATTCAGTAATGATGTGCGTCCGTGCTGGGTACTGCCAGGAACGTGGGATTTGGGCAGTGAATAAAATGGACAGACTCTCTGCCTTCACGGTGGGAGACAAACACACATGAGGTGGCCAGAGGCATGGAAGAGAAAGAGCAAGACGGCGAGATGAGAAAATTGTGGGGCTGATCAGAATTCCAGGTTGCGTCGCTGGGTCTACCGGAAACAAAGTGAGAGGACCAGGTGATATCCGGGGGGATGCAGGCAGGGGGCCTGCGACACACAGCCTCAGAGGTAGGACTGTGCCTACCGGGTGTGAGAAGTCACAAAATGGGTGATGTTCCTGGAGGGGAATAAGCACTGAGGAGATGAGGTCACAGCGCCCAGGTCTTACAGGGCCCTGGAAGTCATGGCAGGAATGCTGACTTTTGCTGGGTGCAGTGGTGCATGGTGCAAGCCTGTAATCCCAGTGACTTGGGAGGCTGAGGTAGGAGGATCACAAGTTGGAGGATAGCCCCTGCAACTTAATGAGCTCTTATCTCAAAATAAAAATATAAAAAGGACTGGAGATGCAGTTCAGTGGCAGGACAGTTGCCTAGCATGCTGAGACCTGGGTTCAATCCCTGGTACACACACACACACACACACACACACAAAATAAAAAAAAAAGCAAGCTGGCTTTTACTCTGGGTGAGCAGCAATTTCACAGATCATCCTTCTAAGACCCCTCGCCCACACCCCGTTCATTCATGATTGTGTCTGGAGGGAGGGCAGGTGTTCCTTCATGACCCTGGAACAGTCTGCATTCATCTGATTCTGCTTTAATGCATCCCATGGTTGAGGGCCACATCTTCTGATCCTGGGCTTGTCCACATGGGCAGCCTGGGGAAGGCCAGATATCAGCTGAACATATGATGTGCTGGTACTGCCAGCTAAAGTCCCCTAGGCTGGCCACAAGAAGGCAGCTGCCTGCTGACTCACCTGGCCCAGGGCTCAGGACAGACAGCCATTTGTTAGTATGTAATGGTCCCATAGACCCACTTAGCCCCTTCCCACCTGTCCCCTTTCAAGCCTATGGGATTAGAAAAAAAAATCAAAAACAAAAACACTCTAATCTGAGGGCCACATTGAAGCACTTGGTCTCTGGAGCCAGAGAGTGTCCATTCCTGGATCCGCCATTTGCCTGCCATGAGATCTGAACAAATTGCTGAGTTCTCTGAGCCTCGGTTTCCTTCTCTGTAGAGCGGGTAGGGCGAGAATGGCGCCTCACTGGTGGAGTAGAGGGGAAGGCTAATGTGAGGATGCAGATGGCATGTTTAGTGTGCATGGACCTGGGTATCCAGTACAGCAGCAGCCAGCATGATGGGTCCATCTTGGAATCTCTGCCTCACCCAAGGGTCAGGGAGGTGGAGGCCCCAGAGCCACTGGTTTGCAGGGCTCAAGATGCTGCGCAGAGGTCTGGGGACTCTGAAAGTGGCTGTGGTTCTAGCTCCCTAGGTCCAGCCCCAGCTCTGTAGGCCACCCAGGGACTGTCCTCATAATTACGCCAGTCTGCTGGAGCCAACTGGGCATTGAACTTTTCCAAGGTGATGCTGGTTTCTTTTTGCAGGGCTGAGGATCAAACCTGGGGCCTCGTACATGTGAGGCGAGTGCTCTACCACACCCAGCTCTGTCTCTCTCTTGAAGCATGGAGTTTCTGCAAATTATATATATGGCTATGTGCAGCATAGTGAGGTGGATCCACATGAGGGAAGACAGAAGTCTGGGTTCTCGCCCTGTGTGGGCCCTGTGACCTTGGACAGGTCACCTCTCCTACCTGGGTCTAAGCAATCTTTTCTGTTAGAGCTTGAACTTGGCCCAGAAGATCCAGGGGTCCCTCTGGCTGAGAATAATCTATTCTGAGGATCAAAATAATAAATCAAAGCCAAGTTCTGGTGCCAAAGTTGAAAGCTACTCATCTGTGAAAAGAGGGTTGAAATTACCCCGTGTTTAAAAAAGAAGAAAGGAAAAAAAAAATAATGGGACTCAGAATGAGTCCGCTCTTTGGGCAAAGCAGGTGAGGGGTGGTGATTATCATCTTCAGTGGTGAAGAAGCACTGGGAGTTTGTGATCTCTGATGGAAAAGAGTTTTTGCAGGTGTTGGGAGGGGTGGTGAAGTCACTGAGAGTTGGTGGCAGGAAGGGGAGAAGGTGGGCCCTAGAGTGGAATGTAGGAGGGGTGGAGGCAGCTGGGGGATTCTGGCCAGAGAGTCTGGTCTGAGGTTGGGGTTGTCTTGGAGGCTGGGTTAGGGAGGAGCCAGAAATTGGAGGAGAGATTCTCACAAGCTACAGGGAGATTCAACATGGCTGTGAACAAATCCTAGGAAATGTCTTTCCCCAGTAAGGGGGCATCACAGGCCCGACTGGGGCTTCAGAACTTGCATTTGGTTTTCTCCTATTCAATGGGGCCAGGAGGGACTGCACCAGGGTGCATGTGTATGTGTAGAAAGGGGCCTGGAAAGACCAGGAGGGCAATATCCCATGTGGCCACAGTGCAGGGTTGGGGTCGAGGGCCATCTAAAGTGTTTGGGCCCGGGGTTGTTACCAATGGGAAGATCAGAGAAATCAAATAACTTGATCTGGCCGCCAAGGACAGAGATTTGTGCGCAGGTGTTCCAGGTGGAGAGGGCTGCAGAAGTCCAAGCTCAGAGGCTGCTTAGCGAACACAAGGTGGGTCAGTGCCGACCACTGCTCCTAGGCCACTGCCCCTGCTTAGAGACCCAGGGCAATGCTCTATCCAAGGGATCCGCAGCTTGAGGGCACATCCGATTGGACCAGGGGTGAAACCTTGCCAATCAGAGCCCCCATCTGGGAAGTTCGCAGTTGGATCCCAAGAGCTAGTCTGATGGCGGTGATCAGGTGGCAGGGAGCGGAGCA
Organism: Marmota marmota marmota; assembly: GCF_001458135.2. Taxonomy (NCBI): domain Eukaryota; kingdom Metazoa; phylum Chordata; class Mammalia; order Rodentia; family Sciuridae; genus Marmota; species Marmota marmota. The sequence goes on along the minus strand of NW_025999891.1, from coordinate 8,725,617 downwards.
TGGTTCAGAGTACATGCTAGAGAGGATGAAGATATGGGTCAGCCCTGGGGTGGGGGCTGTCAGCAGGGGAAGCGGGTGTGCATTGCTGAGCAGGAGAAGAAAACAGGGTACAGAAGGGAAGGGGGCAGGTAAAGCCCCGGGGGCCACGAGAGGGGTCCCATCAGGTTCTTAGGTTAGCCGTTATATTCCTAGCCACCAGTTCCCCTCGGCTAAGCCCTGGGGCTTGCTGCAGGATGGAGCCTGTGCAGGCAGGTGTCAGCTGTTTAGATCTGAGCCTGAGGAGTTTGGATGGTGGTCAGGCTGCAAGATCCTATGTAAGTTTGCAGGTGCAGGATGCTTGAGTGGGGCGGCCACTGAAGTTTGAGCAGCCCTGGGAGCCCAGATGTAGTAAAGAGGAAGGGGTGGCTCTTTGAAGTTTGGGACTTATGTGTCCCCAGCAAGAGAGCCCCGAGGGCAGGGGGATGGCTCAGAGAATCCTGCTGAGGGCTTCATGCCTGCTGTGGGCCTATGTCCTCAGGGATGGGAGAGGTACTTTCTGTCCCTTCCCTTTGACACTCTCCCTCTCGTCTTGTCAGTCTTGGATAATGTTCCCCATCCCACCCCCACTCTCACCATACACAGAGGTCACCAGGAAAACAAGACCAGCAGCCAGCGAGGGGCGTCATAAGAGCCCAGGGTTTGGATTTTGGCAGATCTGGGATCTGGTCTGGCTCCCATTTATAGCTCCGTGACTTTGAGCAAATCCTTCAACTTCTCCAAGTCCCAGGTTCCTTGTCTATAAACCACGGATGACGGTTCTCTCTCCCAGATCTGTCAAGAGGATTAAATGGCAAGATGAACGTAAGAGGCCCGGCATGCGCCTGGCACCTGGTACAGACTCACAGTTCACTTCCTCCCCAACCAGGCAGGTCCAGTCAGGTGGACACGGCCCCAAGAGGGCCAGACCCAAACTTATCGGGGTCACTCTTTCCTTTCTAGTGAGAAGAGCCCACCTGGGGCGGGCGGTGTTGAATAGCTGAGTGAGTGTGTCTGGGTTTCCGAGAGGCCCAGTTCCCACACCCCGGAGCCCCCAGCCTCCGTCCAGCTACCCCACCTTCCACACTCGTGCATGGGGCGGGGGATGGCTGCCTTTTGCACCAGACAGATGTAGCTTCCTGTCCCACCACGTGCTGGCTCTGTGGCCACAGGCAGGGTCCCTGGAGCTTCTGAGGCCTCAAGTAGTACATGCCTGGCTCCTTCCAGACTGCTGAGATGAGGGTGGTGTGTTCCGGGCTCCACCCGGCCAGCTATGCAGCCCAGGGCTTTAACGGTCCCAGACGGAAACCTTCAGGTGTCCCTGCCCTTCAGATCCCCACACCCAGGTCGGGGCCTACAGGTGGCAGCCTCTGGGTCCCTGCCTCCCTCCTCTGTCCCAGGTGTGAGACTCCTCGGCTTGGCCCACTCTCTAGCACCCGCCCTTTTTCTGAGAAAGAAAAGAACAGAAATAAACCTCCATGTCATTAAGCAATTAAGTGGAAGTCAAATAATCCCAAGGACAGAAAAGCCAATTAATAAAGGAGCAATGAAAGCGACCAGAACCACGAGGGCTTGGAGCAGACCAAGCAAAGCCGCAGCACTGGAAGTTCAGGAGAGAGTGGGCTCTGGGTCGCCAGGGGGGCCCCAGAGGAGCCCCGCAGGCCTGGAGCCCCTCGTCTGTGGAGGATCCTGGGGGAATCCCAGAGGGGCTGAAGAGACACGGCCTCTGCCCCGGAGCAGTAGACTTTCTAGTGTATTAAGCTGCCACTCTATGTTGGGCCTTGTGCCAGGTATTTTTACATAACATTAATGCACAAGAAGTTATCATCATCAACTTGACTGTCTCATTCAGCATGAAACCCAGAGTCCTCCCAAGGGTGAATGCTACCTGGCCTCTGTGTCTGGCCCCTGTCTTGACCTTTGCTCCTGTGCGGGGAAGGCTGCCTGGCCCAGGAGCCTCCTCTCTGTTCAGTTTGGAGCAGGTGGAGTTGGTAAGGTCCTAACTAGGGCATCCCTGATGACCTGACCATCCCTAGGCAGACGGCTGTTTAACGCCAGCGCTGGGAAAAGGACCTGCCACCACAGGCCCTTCTTACCAAGGCCCAGGAGGGGCAGCTCCCGTTCAGTCACACCTGGAGCTGTGGTGGGTGCAGCCTCCTCTTTGCTCTGCTGGGTTTAGCCTAAGTTCGTCGGGTCAGGGAGATCTGAGGCTCAGGGTCAGAGAGCGCAGGCTAGAGGGGCTTAGCACCCGTGGACCACCTGGGGCCTCGTGGGGCAAGGCCCACCAGGTGGGAGCCCCTGGTGGCACTCTCTGGCACAGCTGGGCGATGGCATGCACCATGAAAAGAAGACCCTAGAACAGTGCCTACTGCTCAGCTCAGGAGCGGGGGCAGCCCACAAAGGATCCCGGACTCCCTGGTTCCCAACTATACCTGCAAAGGTCCAGAGCCATTTCTAGCCCCCACAGGCTTTGCTGAGGCAGGAGGGATTGACAGTAAGCCGGGTGACAGAGTGAGGATCTAAGGTCTTGGCTGATTGGAGCCAAGTCCAGAATCTGATCAAATAACCTTATTGGTTACAGAGAACAAGTCAACCTTGGGGGTTGCAAGAGCTTAAGCTTAGGCCAGCAAGACCCCGGGCTTTAGCAAATCGTTGGGCAGGGGCCCCAGGCAACATTTGTATTCTGAAGGGGGAGTAGAGACAATCAAGTTGATACCATTCTCCTGGCCTCTGTTAATATAGCAGCCAAAATAAGGGGCAAGCTTGTTCTTTTCGGGGCAAGTGCATGCTAGTGTAAGATTTAGGAGGGAAACTGACCCAAAGGAACATGTCCAGGGGAAGACCAGGCAGGGTCCCTGAAACCTATTATACCTGGAAGCCAACACTGAACATTGGGGTTTAGGCTCAGGGATTGGACACACCTTACTTGGGAGGCTGCCCAGCCTATCTTTAGATAGCCGTGATCAGTGAAATGCCAGGTCTAAAGGCTGGAGGGAATGGGAAAGCATAAAGTACTCAGGCTAGAGACAAAGAAGGACTTCCATAAGCCAGGAAGAGAGGAATACAGTGTGTATGTGTGCATGGGATAGAAAACCTGCAAACCCAAGCACCAGCTGAGAACAGACCCCAGCCGCCTCAGCTGATTCTGTGGCCCCAGGAGGGAAGGAGAAGGACAGGGGGCTAGCTGGTGCATGCTCTCCCTTTTAATTACCCCCTCAGCCTAATTGGTCTTCCAGCCCCCTCTCCGGCTGTCAGGAAGAGGTCTTTGTTTGATGCTTGCATGTTTACCAAGCAAATGGGTTTTAAAAGCTTTCATAGACACACAGAACCCATTTAGGAGGCTTGGCGGCTGAAATTATTTATAGAGATTAATGGTGATCGTCCTCGTGCCTTCAGGAAATCAGGAGCCATATGCCGCAGTGTGGTGACGGGGCACGAGGGCCAGACTGCCCCTGTGCCCTTCCCTCCTGGCCCACCAGCCTGCCTCTGCCTGGGCCTGTCTCCTTCCTCTCAGCCTCCTTCCACTTGGGCCTCTCTTGGGCCTCTCCTCTCTGCTTCTCTTTTGGAAGGTGGCTGTCCCTCCCCCCTTCCCTTCTTCTTCCCTTCTCTGTCCTGGTCTCCTCTCTGTCTGTCTGCCTCAAGGTCTAGATTTTCATCTGTAGCATTTGTAGACTCCTCTGTCTCTTCCGGCTAATCTCCATCTTTGTGGCTATCCACCCCACTCTCTGCCGTGGCCTTGATAAGTTCCTATCTCTCGGCCTCTCCGTGCCTATCTCTGCTCTATCTCCCCCTCGCTCTGTCTCTGTCACGGATCCCTCTCTCCTCCATCTCTCGGCCTCTGCTCCCCTCCACCTTTTCCTCTCCCCTCCCCTCTGGCGATGGATCCTGCACACTTTGTCCAGACAAAACACTGGGCCGTGGCCTGGGTGGGCAGCTTCACCCCATCTCTTCTCCAGTGCAAGTGGCGGGTGGGTGGGTTCCCGGGTGTCTGGCCTGGCTGTCTTCCTGGGTGGGGGCTTTCATGGCTCTGTGTGTATGGGCTTGAGTATGGGACTCCTCGGCTTCCTCTGCAGAAATAAGGCCCAGAGTGGGGGAGTCTGCTGCCCAAGGCCGCCCAGCTGGAGCTTGGGAGCGGGAACAGGGAGTGGAGACTGGGCGATGGTATCTCGGGCTCCTCCCATGTTCCCGGGCTGAGAGCCACAGGCCAGAGGAAGACCCCAGCGGGGTAAAGGAGTTGGGTTCCCAAAGGTCAAGGATTCCAGGAAAGCTCTGGGAACTGGGCGGAATTTGAGTTTCTCTGAGATCAGGTCCACCTAGACCCTGCCCAAACAGGCTGCCTCTCACCGGCAAGCCTACTGCTGTCCCCTCCCCAAACCGCTGGCCCTCTAGCTTCTGCTGCAGACTTGCAGAGACAGGAAGCTCCTTTCTATGGTCTGCTTTGCACGTGACGCTCTGCCCTGAGTGAAGCCTCTGCCTGCAGAAGCCCTGGAACGAACCCCAAATCTGGGGGCGCCCGGACCAGTGGGGGAAGAAAGACTCTGAGAAGCCGGGCTCCAGTCCTGGTAGAGGGGGTCCCGCATACTGGCTGTGTGCCCTGGCCTCATCCTCCACCCCTGGGAGCCTCGGCTTTCTCCTCTGGACAATGGGATCGGTGGTAATGTACTTTCACTTTGGGGTTGACAGCCATGTGACCTGTGATCATGAGCCCCAACTTGGACTCAAGTTTGGAGGATGACTAAAAACCCCGTGTTCTCATGCATACTGCCCTACTTCCTCATTGTGTGGCCTTGTACAAGTCTCTTAACCTCTCTGAGCCACCATTTCTCTATGACATGGTGATAAAAGTAGTCCCTGTCACATCAGAGAAGCTGGGAGAACAATTCATGAGGTCTTGCAGGCACAGTGCCTGGCTTGGACAAGCTGCTTAGCCTCTCTGTGCCTCAGTTTCCTTCTCTGTAAAGTGGGGGTGATAATAGAATCCCCCCCTGCGTGGCTATAGCTATGTCCGTCCTGTGGACCGTGCGTGGGTGGGTAACTGTCACATGATTGCTGTTGTCAGCACAGTGCCTGGCTTGTGACAGGATGTGGTCCACTGAAGCCCCACCCGTGGACTCTGCCCCCTCTTCCTCTCCTGAGTCCTTCACCTCGATCCCTGCCCTGTTCCCCAAGCCTGAGAGGAGACAGTGTCTTGGTCAAAGTCAGAGATGGCTTCCTGCTCTTTCTCTGTTCCAGAACTATCTGGCGAAAGGGGAGCGGAGAGCCTGAGCCATGCAGAGGGGTGGCCTGGGGCTTCGGGGAAGGCCTCTCTCCTCTGTCCTGTACCTGCTCATCCACCAGCAGGCTCCAGTGGGGCCTCTGATGGCTCTTTAACAAGCTCCATGAGCTTCTCAGATCCCCTGCTCCCCAGGAGACTGGGGTGGGCAGAGTGGGGACAGGTGCAGCATCCTTGGGGGGACCAAGGGAGGAAGCCCCGCCCATCCCAATCCTCCCTGGGGGACTTGGAGCTATAAGACAAAGTCCCGGGAGCACCCTGCTACCTGCACACCCACTTCATTGCTCTGGGTGCTCGCAGCAACCTGGGCTCAGAGACTGGGGGTGCCCAGGCCTTTGTGGCCAGCCTCGTCCTTCTGCCCTATCTGCTCAGTAAGCTATCCTGACCTTTTCCTCTTCCCAGAAATTATTGAAGGGAATTCAAGTCAGTGGTGCTGGCAGCAGCTTGGGGCGGAGGGGAGGTGGGTTCTCATTTTCTGGCTCTGTACTTGACCTTACATTTGGAGAGATTCTGAATCTCCTTATCATCTGGACCTCAATTTGCTGGTTTAGAGGATGAAATGAACAACCATGACCTCATTTAGCCTTTAATGGGGGGGAGGGGGGGCTTTTATAATTAATAACCCCATTAACACCAGCCATGTCGATTCTGTGCTTCCTGTGCGCCGGGCACTCTGTGGCTAAGGCTTTCTTCGGGGTCCTGTTTAACTCTCGTCCTTGCTTGAGGTAGGGCTGTCAGGTTTCCCAGCCTCCGTGTGGGAGATGGAGAGGTGGAGCCCCGGCCGAGTTCCCACAGCTGGTGGCTGGTACAGGATTCCGACATCACTGGGTCCCACACGCGGCCTGGTGCTGTTTCCACCAGATCATCATGGGGGAGTCGGGCCTGAAGACTCAGGAGTATGGAAAGGGTGAGGCCCCCGGGAAGAAGGCCCCATGTGAGGAAGCGTCCCCCAGGCAGGGCAGCTCCCCTGAAGTCCTATCCTACGGGAACCTGGTTCCCATAGTGGGCTTTCTGGCCAGGTCTTCAGGGACACTAACCCTCTCAGGATCTTTGAGGCCCCATCTGCAACAGAGCCAGCTGGGACATGATTGACAGCTTGGCGAAGGCCTAGGGAAGGGGAAGAAGATCAGAAGGGGGGGCGGGGGGTGTCTTTTAGCTTGGCCTTTACTTTCCCAGCACTTTGCACAGAGTAGGTGCTCAGGTAAAGCAGCTGACTGACAGAGGAACCCAGCAGAATTCCCTGAGCTTCCAATTTCTGGCCTCTAGAGGCCCCTCTGTGAAACCCACAGACTGGGCACGATAGGAGGAGGAAGGCCCTTTTCTGCCCAGACTGGAGGGAACCTGCAAGTCATTCCACGCTTCTTTCAACAAAGACTCAGCTGTGTAACTGCTGGGACAAACCACCAGAAGTCCTCTGCCCCCTTGGCCACGCCTGGATGCCCAGTTACCCAAGGGCAGCCTCACTGGGGCCAGAAGGACCCTGCTGTACACAGCTGTGCTGTGGGGTTGCCATGCCCCGGACCCTGCTCTTCCCCCATCTCAGTTTCCAGAAGAAAAATGGTCATCACCTTGGGAGTATTAAAGGCTAATTTATTTTTGGAGAAGTACGATCACGACTTACATACAGAAATAAAATGAACATATGTCAAAGATTGTACTTAATTCATTAATTATTGAGGGACCCCGTGAGATGTTACAACCTGTTCAAAGGAGAATTCAAAGAGTACCTCGTGCATACGGTCAAATAAGGTGTGCTGGAGTGGACGGACAAACAGACGCCCAAACTGGCTAGTTCATCAGTATCCACGGATGAGCTGGGATGACGGTCACTGCATTCCTCTGAGGACAAGTGGCATTCCTATGGGCCAGAGTTACTTGTATTATTCTCGGTTGAGCCACGGATGGCAGCGAGGAAGAGAGATCAGGAGAGATCCTGAACTTGGACCTCTGTGCCAGGCACCGTCTATCCAGGTGTGGCTTGCAGGCTCCCAGGGACAGGCCATTCCTGCATGTGCCGCATGCTGTGCACCTGTGCACGACGACCTCAAAAGCAGGTTGAGGAGAGTGGCCAATGTGGAGATCCGTGTTGTACCTGCTGGTGGCCTGAGTACTGCAGGCAGAATGGCAGGGATTCCTGTGCCCTTGCCCTGGCTGAGGAGGGACCCCAAGTCTTATGGACGAAGCCCACTAGAGACGGGGGCAGCAAATGGAAGGTAGATCTAGAGGAGGAAGGAGGCTTGGTGGAGGCTGGAGCTGGGAGCCTCCTTGGGGTGGCTCTAGTAGCAGGTGAGGCAAGGGAAGGGAGGAGAGATGTGCAGGGTGGTCAGCAGGGCACCGAGCAGTGGCTTTAGGGGAGCAAAGAGCCCAGCCTGGGAATCATCTTGGGCTGGGTCCCCGACCGGTGCTGGCCACCTGACCTAGGTAAGTGAAGCCCTTTCAGGTCTCAGCCTCTCATTTGCATGTTATACACCTGACAGAGCACCTGGTCCTGGGACCACAATTCCTGCGGTGCAGGGCCATGTCCCCATGGATCTTAGCAGGCTTTTAGTGAATCTCTATTAGATGCAATGATTTTGGGAAAAAAAAAAAAAAAAAGAGTACAGCAGAGGAGGAGCAGGAAGGGATGACGGGAGGAGGAGAGGCCCTGCCGGGCAAGGCGTGGAGGTCTGAGCTGCCGAGAGGAGCTGGCAGTGCTGGTGAGGATTAGCTCAGGAGAGAGGCGAGGGCCCAGCAGAGCCTGGCTGCTGCTGGCTGAGCTGGCATCTGGTTGAGGACTTATCTTTAAGGACAGGAGCCCTCTGGACTTCCTCCAGACATGGAACTCTCCCGAACACTCCTGACGATGGATGGGGGTGGGGGGAGAATCAAGCCTGGGCTTTCTCTAAGGGAAGCAGAAAGCCTGGCACTCACCCCAGTGCTCCTGCTAGGGGTCTTTCCTTCTGTCTCTGCCATGCAGACGGGCAGTCAGGGGTGGGCAGGAGCCTTGTTAGCAACTGCCCTAGGGCTGCCTCATATAAACTGGGGCACAGAGACGGCAACATATTGGCTGAGGCAAAACAGAATTGGCCCACATATAAAATGTGTTCCCTTGGAGGTCTGGTTTTGCAGGTACAGAGTTGTGGGAGATGGCAGCTCAGAGTCTATTGGATGAGAAGGTAGACAGGTACCAGCCCAGGTCACAGAGCGAGCAGGTGATGAAGCATGGGGTTCAAGGTGAAAATTCCGTCCTGCCTTCTCCGTCTGAGTGAGGAGACGAGATGTCCCTGGGTCTGGGAATTTTGTTCCTGGACAGCTTGCAACCCAAATCCAGAGTCCAGAGCTTGGTGGTGGCTTAGAGAAGGGGCTTTTCTGTAGGGGCACAGGTAGGGATGCCTCGGTCCACCAATAGCCAGCTGGGCAATGTCCCAGGCTCCCAGGCTGCTCTGGAAATGGAGGGGCCAGAGGATGCCAGGCTTGTTGGCAGTGTGGCAGCCCCACTCTGGGGATGGGGAGAAGATGGGATTTGAGAAGAGGCACTGGGCAGTGGTCCAGCATCTTTGGCTATTCCTGGCAGTGCCACCTGGATCCCAGCTGCTCTGGGCCAGTCTGCCACCACACAGTGCCCATCCAAGCCTGGAAGCTGCCTGGAGCAGCCACCTCTTCCCTACCCTTAGTCACACTGCAGATGGGAACCATCCACCTCGTTACCCTCAGCCAGGTGCCCCGGGGCGCTGACCCTGTGGAATCCCTGCCTCCTCTCACTCCCTAATCTAGCTGCCTGTCTGCACTGAGGTCCCTACCAGCCATGACTGCACAGGCTCAGAGGCCAGGTGAGGGTGGCCAATGCCTTTTTTCCCAGGGGTCCTGGGCATCCTAAGCCAAGGTGGGAGGGAGTGAGGACTGACTGGTGTCTGCACGTGCCTGGAGATCCCACTGATCCTCACGAAAACCACCAGGAGTGCCTATCATTAAGCCCATTGTGCAGAACAGGAAACCGAGACCCAGAGGTGGTAATAGCCCACCTGAACAGAGCCATGGGGCTTTGTGGGAGTGGAGCCAGGACCCCAATGCAGACCTAACCACATTGTCCCTTCCTCATTCACCATCCCCACCAGAGGCTTGGTGCCTACTCAGTGTGATGCATGTGCTCAAAAAAGACTGTGGGGATACAGGGGGAGGGGCTGCAAATTCAGATGGGAGATACCAGGGACAGCTTCACAGAGGTGGGGCATGTGCCAAATAAACAGTGACCTAGGCAGTAGGAAGAAGGAGTCTGTAGGGCACCTGCAGCAGAGCTGGTGGCAGAACAGGCTTAAATATCCCTCAAGAACATTGGGCTATATATCCTGTAGTTCTTATCCCCGTGGATGTGACGATTGGATTAATATTGGTCTCTTCTATCAATTTCTGAGCTCCATAAACCCAGAGGGAATGACTTTTTATTTATTTATTTATTTCCAGTTATAACCAAACCTTAGTAGACTGTGGGTGAATGCTAGGTACTCAGTAAGGAGTGATCAGTTGGATGGGTAGTGTCTCCTTCATCCGTGACCTGCAGACCCCTCTGCCCTTCCTCTGCCCCTCCCTTCCTTGGTATCCTAGCCCTCCTTGCCCTCTATGGTGTGGATTGTCTCTGGGAGATCTTGGGCCAGGCTCTGGGTTGGAGGCGGAGGCTCCCGCAGCCCTGGGCTCTGTTTCCTTGCCCTCCCCAGCCACCCATGCCCGCCTACCATCTGCAAGGGCCAGGGCAAGAGTGCAGAGAGAGATCCACATACCATATGTCTAAATACCTAGAAGTCATTCCGTCAATGAACAAACTGGTAAATAAAATGTTTTATCGTCCGCCTTTGGCAAGTATATTTTCACCATGACAAAATGGATAAGTATATATAAAGCTATCATGGCAGCAAATATGGAAGACAATTGAATTGAATTTTTACTGTGCATGTCCCTGGGTTCTGCGGGTGGGCTTCGAGTATTTAGATGAGAGAGAAAAATGAAGACTTGAAGCCTGAACTAAAAGAGGGGCAAATGCACCCTCTGTCTATGTGGAGTTCAAGAGCGAACAAATGAGTCCACGGGGGTGGAAATCAGCTCGGGGAGGTGGCTTTAACTGCCAAGAGGTCTGAGGTTATGGGGTGTTTGTATCTAGACTGGGGTGTTGCGGAATAGTCGTGCACACTGACCCAAACTCACCCAACTGCCTTTAAAACCAGAGCATTTTATTGTACGTGAAATGACGCCCTAAATACAAAACCTTAATGATATCAGAATCGTGAGAAACAAACCACACAAATTAAAAGTGTGTCATGCTTCAATTATTACATAGTTATTCTATAAAATCTACTTTTCATGCTATTATGCTAGCAAAATCAATAACTTCATTGTTAAAGTTAAGGATTCTCATATAATTTGTGTTGTATTGACAGTAATGAGCTAAAGTAGCCCTGTCCAGTGGAAATGTAGGAGTCACAGATGTGACTAATTGCCATATTAAAAAAAATAAAAAGAAACTGGTGAAATTAATTTGGGGAGGGAGGCACTGGGGATTGAACCCAAAGACATTTAACCCCTGAGCCTTTTTTATATGTTTATTTGGATTCAGGGTCTCACTGAGTTGTTTTAGGGCCTCGCTAAGTTGCTGAGGCTGACTTTGAACTCATGATCCTCCTGCTTCAGCCTCCTGAGCCGCTGGGATTACAGGCATGGGCCACCAAGCCTGGCAGGTGAAATTAATTTTAATACATTTTTTATTCCATTCAAAATGTCGAAAATGTGATTTCGGGAGGTAGTTGGTATAAAAAATTATTAACGAGATATTTTATGTACTTTTTTATGCTAAGTCTCTGGAATTTGGTGTGTATTTTATACTTACAGCCCATCTCAATACAAACTAGCCACATTTCAAGTGCTTAACAGTTGTAAGTACATAGTGGCTAATGTACTGGATCCCTCATATAACGGATTTGAGAATAAAATACAGTTTTATGCAGTCCCTGAAATTTGAATGTATTTTCATTAAACATTTAAGTTCAAGTAATACTATAAAATTGAAAAATTATACTCTCATATGTTTTCAAAAAGAATTCAAAATAATCTATTAAAATGAAAAGATGTAATTACATTACAATGAATATTAAAATTTTAAATAAAGTCATTTAAATATCATTGAAATTTATTTTTTGAAAGCGATTTAAATAGTCTTACACATTTTTATAATGATAAAATTGCTCACAACTCTAGCATTTTTGTCTGACCTTTCTTGTTGTAATGAAGGTATTGGGCCTTTTACATCTAGGTGTACAAATATTCCATGTGACGATACAACTTGCCAGTGTTGCAAAATGTCCCTCAGCTGCCTCGTCCATGGGAACGAATGCTACAGATCATTCGATGACCTGTGGGTAATTTCAGAATCATCAATTAAAACAGGGAGACAGCTCAGACGGGGACACTTGGCATTATTTGGAAATGATTCTTTGGTTTTCAAGAATTTCTTGCATTCATGTTATCAGCGAGCAAAGATTTGGAAAGCTAATGAATTCATCTTCTTTCTTTTTTAAAAAATATTTACGTTTTTTTAGGTGTAGATGGACACAACACAATGCCTTTATTTTTATGTGGTGCTGAGGATCGAACCCAGGTCCCGCCTATGCTAGGCGAGCGCTCTACCGCTGAGCCACAATCCCAGCCCAATTCATCTTCTTTCTTACCTAAAGACTTCTGCTTCCATATTCTGGGGCCAATGTTACTGGCAGCAGATTCCAGCAACCTCCATGATATTGGACTCCTACATCTTTTACTTTGAGAACCTAGAGCAGAAGATGGGGGAAGCCTTTTCCCCCTGACACTCAACATTATTAATCGCGAGAGCAGATGCTTAGGATTCTGGGCTACACCAAGACAGTGCTGAGCATAATCATCTTGAGTGACAAGAGGGTCCCATGTGTTCCTTAGGGTGAGTGTGTGTGTATGTGTTGAGTCCCAGCAGATGGCTGCCATTTAAATAAATGAAGAGTTGGAGCACAGCCACGCCCATTTGTCCATGCTTTTGAGCTGCAAGGGCACAGTAGTTTTAACAGGAATCGCTTGGCCTATATAAGCCTGATGTGTTTCTAGCTGGTCTTTTAGGGCACTTGGGCAGGGAGCCCTTTTGCCTGGCTCTGAGTGCTTTTCCTCCTAGGAGACCCTTGAATGGAGCCCTCGTGGGCAAGGGAGGATTTGGTGGAGGCTTCTGCTGCAGTTCCCGGAAAGGTCTGGGAAGGGGGCTGGGAAGGCTTCCCAGAGTAGATCGTTCAAATTCGGTTTTGAAGGCTTTGATTGCTTTTGGTAATGACTTTGCTGTTCCTAGAGCACTGGGGACAATCCTCTCTCAACAATGAGGCCAAAGTGAGCAAGTGGTCAGGGCCAGACCAAGAGAATGGTTTTTTGTGCTTCTCCCTTTTGCTCAACTCCTCCCCATCTTTCCTCTGAACAGTCAAGAGGGAATTTCCCACAATCCCTCACTTGCCTCTTAAGAAAGCCACGCCGGCCCTGAGCTCTCTCTTTCTTCTGGCCCCCCGTGACCTGGATGGTGGTGGTAATGGCCAAGGGGTCTGGCCAAGTGTCCTTGGGACTCTGTGTCTGCTCTGGGGAGCATGATCCAACTGAGAAGGTAAGGCCAGTGTGGGGTAAGTAATGGGGCAGTGTGGGGTGGGCATGCCTACCCTGTTGCAGCAATGGCTATGGTGACACTTTTGTTTTTGCATCTGTCTCCTCTCCTAGATGCATCCATCTCGTTCAGTCCCTTTGTGCTTGACACATGGTGGCTCCAGGGTTTGTAGCTACTGTCAGCTATCTTTGGCACAGGCTGCCTGCCAGGTCTGGGTGGGGGCTTACCCAAATGAATCCAAGGGGTCTGTGCCCTCCGGGAGCTCACGGCCCTGCAGAGAAGCCTGCAGTACACCCTCTCCCTGATCCCTGGAGCCCCGAGGAAGTGCTCAGTCTGAGACTTCCAAGTAGGGCACTATAATTCAGCTTGGAGGGATCAGGAGGCTTCTGCAAAGAGGCGACAAATTGAGCTACTTGTTGAAGGAAAGCGTGAACAAATGAGCCTGATGCTGGCGCTGTGAACTTTAAAAATGTGGGAAGGGATTGCCTCTGAAGTTTTAAATTGAATCCCTTTAAAATGTGGCTGGGCTGAAAGTGGGACAGGAGAGGACTGGGGGCGGGGCGGTGTGGAGCCAGGGCCTGGGGGCTGCTGGGAGCTGAAGACCAAAGCGGCTGCCAAGGGGTGCCTGTGGGGCTTCTGCCCCGGCTCTTTCCAGCAGTCCCTGCAGACAGCCTCAGCTCCCAGCCTAGGGAAAATGGTTGCTTCTTGTGCAAGAGGGATGAGCTGTCACTGCTGGAGGACAAATCTCTTTTAATTTTGTCCTCCAGAGGAAGGGGTGGGGTTGGGCCCGCGTTGGAGATTGGCTCAGTGAGCAAGAGCCTGCTGGTTCCACTAACCACCAGGTGAGGAATGAGAGGAGAGACACCCCCTCCCCTTGCCTATTCTGGGCCTGGCCACCAGGGGACAGGGAGGGACTGTTCTGGGCTTGGCTTCTCCAGAGATGCAGATGCTGGAAAGTTTCTTAGGAACCATCCAACAAGGGCTTCTGAAGGTGGCCTCCCTGGAGCTTTAAGGGGAGCCCTCAGGGGGGAACCTCAGTGGGCCGGCCACCCCTGCTGAATAGCATGTGGAATGTTCTAGAAGTCAGAAATTTTTAAGACATGGTGTGTGCATGGTGGGGATGTTTTCCTCAGCTTCTTGAAGGGGACCATGACTCACTCAAGTTAAATCTCCTAGAAGCTTCCTTCCTGCTTGTTAGATGTGGAAGGGACGGGGCTCATCTAGTGTCACATAGGGTAGGGGGTCCTGTAGGGTCTCTGGAGCCTCTGGCTAAGCAGGTGCATTGAAGGAATTGAACTTGAACCCAGGGCTCCTGAGTGCTCCTTACATACCCTTCTCCTTGTGAACTGAGAGGCAGAAGGATTGGGGCTAAGAGATAGAAACCAAACCAGAGGTCAAGGCAAAGTCTGGTGTGCACAGATGTCCCTCCTACTCCCCCAGAGGGTCTGAGTCACCGAGAAGGGGCCTGATGTTGGAGGAGACAGATGGAGAGCACCTCCTCTTCCGGGAGGTGTACACCCTCAAGGACACCTGGAGAGGCCGGGGAGGGGAGGGGAGGGCAGCACCCCCCCCCCCCA
>NW_025999891.1:8649119-8711103 GCF_001458135.2 Marmota marmota marmota | reverse complement strand
GGGCAGCCCCCCCCCCCCCCATACACTGGTGCTGGAAACTTTAAAACCATGGATATGATGGCTTCTGAAGTTTTGGAATGAAGCCCGCCTTCATCCCTGCTTTAATTTTCTTGTCGCTCTGGGAAAGACCCATCTCTGCATTGGCCTCAGTTTCCCCATCTGTTAAGTGGGAGATCATCATAGTAGCAACACTCTTCTTAGCCAATGAGGCCTGAAGACAAGATGGAGGGCACGGAAGCACTTTGATGCTCATGGAGAACAGATGGGACGAATTGTAGACAAGGACTTCAAAAGGTTATAATAGGAAGACATGGTGGTGGGAGAGGGGAGGAAGTGATGGGGAGGACCAGGAGAAAGATGAATCTGGTCAATAAAATTTGTAGGAGGCCATTGATTTGGACTAGGCTTCTGTATTGGGCTCAATGGACCAAACCAATATGGGGGTCACTCATGCTCAATGAGACTAATGAACTTAGGAGTGTACTCATGTAACAAATCACTGGGTTCCAGTTAATTACAGCAGCTGAGCTGTAGTCAATGGTAGGTGGCCAACTGATCCGAATAATACCAATGCCAAGCCAATTAAGCTCTCTATGTCACTACGGTCTCTATTGTCACTTCTGTTTTCTCTCCATAAACACTGCCTGAACACATTGCCACCCTGGAGTTCTTTGAACCTGTTCTGATTCCGAGGCCCGCCCAATTCCAGAATCATGTATGAAAGACATCCACGTAGGAACTTTAAGCTAAGTGTATAGTAATTGGAACCTTGGATAAGTCAAGACTGGCTTGAGGTGTCTATGGACGGTCTACCACCTTCGGGTGGTTTAACCTACAACTTCTCCATTTCATGATGGTGTGAAAGCAATAGACATTCAGCAGGAACTGTACTCTGAATTTTGAATTTTGGTCTTTTCCCGGGCTGGAGATGGGCAGTCAGATGCACAGTCAAGATGCTGAGCAGCATAGCAAGCGGGGGCCCCCAGGCCACTGTGTGATCATGAGGGGGACACGCTATATAATGGACGGTGTTGCTAAGCTGTGGCGTTGGGTAGCTTCGGTGGATTCGGTGAATTTTCAATTTACAAAATTTTCAACTTCCAATGGGTTTATCAGGACATGGCTCCATTGGAAATAGAGGTGCATCCATAGTTATTGCTTACTTGGAAGCAGTGACAGCAGCATTTGACAGAGCCTCCTGTGGGGTGGCCTGTGGCTTGGGAGGGGAGTGGGGAAGTTTGGTTTTACCTATGTTCCAGCCCAGTCCTGACTGCATTGGAAGGAAGACACCTCCTTAGAGGCGCTGCTGAGGAAGGAGGTTTAGGTATATGATATGACTCCTGGGGACAGGGGTAGGATTAAAGTTATTCAGCTACCTAAAGCTGAATTTGGTGGAAGGGGGACCACTAAGGGTGCTGGGAGGTAAGGCTGGGAGGGTCTGGGAAGGCTCCTTGGAAGAAACGACTTGTGGGCTGGCACAGAAGGATTCCAGCAGCACCATGGAGAGAGGCACCCCCCAGGTGGAGGGGCCAGCAGGGTGTAGCCCGAGCTTCTCCATCACCAGCTGCCATTTTTTTTCTTGGACCACATCAGAAGTGAGGAGACATATGATGTGAATCATGGCCCATCGGACTTTCTAACCTTTGGTTCTTGCAGGTGCAAGTAACTGACCACGGTCTCATCCCAGTGGGTGCCCCCAAGAGGCCTGCCAGCCATGGCCATCCAAAGAAACACGTTCCAAAGCTGCCTCTCCATCCCCAGGAAGACTGCAGAGCTGGGCTCGGCTCCGGGCTGCTCTCTGCCAGGCTCGCCTGTTTGCCACTTCGCTGCAGAGCAGATGGATGACACAGAGGCACCATTTTTCTCCCACAGCAGCGGGAAAATGAATCTCGCCAAGTGTTGCCGACACCATCCTACCAGGTTCCACATCCATCGTGGACCAGGGCTGCTGACAGAGCACAGGCCCATTCCGCAGCCCCGTGCTGGGGCCCAGGGGAGAGAGTGGTGAACATTTAGCATGTCTCCCTTGCTCACTGTGGTCCCTTGGCTCCCCGCAGATCCATCTGTTGCCCGGGGCTGCCCAGGGCTTTTGTTGCTGCAGACCTGGTGCTTGACATCTCTTGGGAAGGGAGGCTCCAGGACAGGAAGCAGGTGGGCACAAAGAGGAGGTACCAGGTGCAGACCTGCTACCCTCACACAACCTTACAGCATGACAAAGGGCATCAGTCACCAAAATGCCCAAAGCCAAGTCTGCCTGGGACTCATGAGGCAGCAGGGAAGATGGAAGATGGGATGTGGTCAGGAGCCCTGCATTTGAATTCTGCTCCTAGGATCTAGGACATTGGACAAGCCTGGATCTTGGTTTCTTTCACTATTGGACTGGATTCCTCCCAGTGCTAGGGATTGGTGATTCCAGACTAAACATATGTGTTGTAATTTTAAAGACATGGTACTAATTAATGTTCACCATTTACTGAGCACTTACTATGGGGCTTAAGCAATATGGAGAAGATCACTGATCTCCATGATGACCTTGGGGAAAAAGTCCACTTCAGCCCCATTTCATGGTCTGGGTGACCGAGATACTGATAGTACAGTAGTAAGTAGCAGAACCGACATTAAAACCCAGCCCTCTTGACATCGATGTCCTTTCTTCCTACTACGTGACATGACAATCTCGGGGCACAGACACTCTTGGAAGCCTGGGATATAGGGAAACTCAATAAAGGAATAAGTGATTGAAATGAGGGATTTGAGCAGCTTGAGAGAGTCCTTTAGGAAGGCATTTTATTCACAGATTCAGGAGACATCCAGTGTGACTTCATCTCTCATTCATTCTGTCCCCTTCCTGCATCATGACCATCTTTCTAAAACCCATTGGGATAATCTGCTTGGACCACTCTCAGTTTAAAAGTCTCCACTGGCACACATTTGGGTCAAGGAAAGATCTAAATTCTCATTGCTCTGCCATGCCAGCTTGCTTCGTGGAACTCAGTGGAAGAATCCTTGGGGCTTCCCAATTCCCCAGATCCTTTCTCACCTCTGGGTCTTCTCTGGTGTCTGGATCCCCTCCCCTTGCCAGCATTAGTTCTCTGTACGTTGTCCCAGAGAGAGTGTGGGACCTTACTAATGCCTTTCCTATCTACTCAGCCACTAAACTTGTGCCTTCCCCACCCCCACCCCTGGGAAGCTGTCCAGGTGAGAAGGTGCAGCCTCTTTTTCCAGGACAGAGGTGCAGTGGCAGGTGGGACCTGAGCCATTGGGGCAGGTGTTCTTCTAACCTGCTCTGTGTGCTCAGCTGTCCCCCCTGCCTGCCGGGTGACAGTAGGTGATGGTGGGCGGGAGACACAGCTGTTAGCTGGACACAGCTGTTAGCCTGCAGGAGCTCCTCATGGGCTCCCAGGAGGACAATAGAGCCTCCGTTCATTCATTTGATTCTAACAGAAGGACAGGAAGCACCATCTTTCAAATACAATCATCCTGCTCCCGTTCACAGCCATTTTTGTCTGGGGCTGTGTTATGGGCTAGTTGGGGCTAGAGATTTTATTTGGGTTTGTTGTGGTATTACTTCTACTCCTTCTGAGATGAGTGGGTGGCCTTGTTTACTGTTAATAGGAGTCCCTGGCTGGGTGAGGTGGTTGGTGCATGGCTGGAATCATGAGCAGCCCTGGAGGCTGAGGCAGGAGGATTGCGAGTTCAAAGCCAGTCTCAGCAACAGTGAGGTGATGAGCAACTCAGTGAGACCCTGTCTCTAAATAAAATACAAAATAGAGCTGGGGATGTGGCTCAGTGGTTGAGTGCCCCTGAGTTCAATCCCTGGTACCAAAAAAAAAAAAAAAAGGAGTCCCTTTCAGGTGTGACATAGGGAGGCTCCTAGTGGGGCCCTGGGGGTACAGGAGTGGGTGAGAAGTGCACACTCCCCCATGCCCTTTCTCAAGTTCCTGGCCTTTGTAGAGCCAGGCCACTTTGAGAAGGGAATGAAATGCAGAAAACCTGATGTGAAATTGGGCACACTCACTCTCCCTTTAGATGCCATTTTGGGAGTCTGTGGGCATCTGAAGTCCTTCCACAGGCTTCTAGTGAGAGCCCTGTTCTGAGGCTCCAATTCGGATCGCGGATCCCGGGCTACTTCCCCTCAGCCAGGCCTCCCTTCCAGTGCCTCTGACAGCAGTGGAGTCCCTACCTGGGAGTCTCCCACGCCAGGGGTCCTTCCCCTGCCCCCAGCCTTGGTCCTGAGCCCTTGCTGGCAGTGGGCCCTCCTGAGCTGGGGACTGCCTCCGGCTTCCTCAGACTCAGGGCCAAAAGGTGGGGAGTGGTCTGGGCCCCAGGAGCTTGCTATGTTGGGTTGCCCCTCCACCCTGAGAGGACGATGCCCCTGAGGGTGCACTCCACCACCCCCTTCCCTGTAAATGGAAGAGGGTGGGGCCTCTGGCCCTGCTCCCGCACCCTAACAGCTCAGCGTGGATCTCAGGCAAACACACATATGAAGTTCCTTCTGGCGTGTGGGGGATACAGTGCTAAATAAAGCAAGGTCCCTGCTCCCGTGAAGGCTTCATCCCAGCGAGAGTGACATAGAACGTTAGCTAAATAGGAGGTCTCAGGGGCTGGCAGGTTCCTTGAGGACCCTGAAGCCAGCGGAGGGATGGAAGGTGCTAGAATGGAGGGCTGCTGTCTCTGGTAGAGGGCTCAGTAGGGGGTGCTCAGGGGAGCAGAGCTGGGCAGAGCTCAGATCTCTGGCTCTTCCCACTTGTCCCCTGGTCCTGTGCAAAACTGACTCAGGGGCCAATGGCCTTATGTGGGTCTGGAAGGGGACAAGTAGGAGACAGCTTCCTGGATGTGCTTTGGGGACCCAGGGCCATAGTTGGTGCATCTCCCTGGACACTGCAGGGTCAGGGACATAGTCTACCAGAAGAGACAAAGTCCCAAGGAAGAGGGCAATTGTAGATGAGGCTCTCTCTCCCTGGTCATATACTGCTTTGGAAAGGGACCTCCCACCTGGCAGCCCCCGGAGGTCCCCAGCTCCTCTTCTCTCACTCGATGGCAGAGACCTCTTTCTCTGGAAGGGGTCAGGCTGGTGTACCTGGAAGTCTCTGACCCAGTGATGGCCCTGCCTGGGGGCACTGAGATGTAGGTCCTGGAGGAGGAGAGGAACGGAAGGATGGAGTGGGAGAGGTGGCAGCTGTCCAGCTGGTTGTGTCCTCACCAGCCTGTGGACACAGCCCAGAGAAAGGCCAGCAGGAGATAAGCCCCCTACCGCTGGCCTGGGCCTTATCTCAGCACTGCAGATAGACATCTTCATCTAGCTGGACGCTGAGGCTCACAGTGACTCTTGGGGCTCTGTGCCAGGCTGAGGAGGGGGAGGGTCTGAGTGTGGCTCCCTGGTGGTCTTGAAGGAAGGTCTGGTGCCTGACAGCTCTTGGAGAAGAATGTTCTAGGATAGGGAGCAGCTGAGGAGCAAGGAGAAGGAACCAGGTTCAGACCTGCTACCCCCACACTTGGGGGAGGGCCTGACCCTGTGAACAGAGTCCAGGGACCTACATTCCCTAAGCAATGCTTCCCTGTCACCTGGACCAATGGATGTCCACTCCCATGCACAAAAGATTCAGTTCAGGCACCTCACGTTAGGGTAATTCCAGGGACTAGGCACCATCAGGAAGGGTCTCTTGAAGAAGGTTTTAAAGGTCTCTCTCCCTGCCACCAGCTCACCATCAGCCCTCTTTTGAGATGTCAAACAAATCGTTCCAGCTCTTCCTGCCCTGACCCAACAAATCATCAGTATCTTTCTTTTGGGGATTTTCAACGTCTTCACAAAATCGTTGAAGTGCCCCTGAGAAATGACTCAGCTCAAGATGGAAGTCCTGCCCCTAAACCTCAAACCCAAACAAGCAACAGTAATTGGAGTAGCAGATGGCAGGGTCGGATCAGACCTCTAGGCCATGCAACTTTAGCAAATTCATCTTTCTTTAGAAAATGATAGACGACTAGCTCATATTTGCTGGGGGGAGCTGGGGGCTGGCCATTTTCTGTTTTTCATGTGTGGTGACTCATTTAATCCTTGCAAGAATTCTAGAAGGTAGGTAAGGATTTCCCGGACCAGGAGCCCAAGTTCAGGGAGAAATCAGTTTGGTTTCTTCTGTGGCCCAACCAGAGTGAGCTTGAGTCCCCCAGCTGCCTTTTCCTTCCGGCCATCTCTGGTAGGGCTCTCCATCTCCAGGATCTTGGTCCCTCTCCTCCCAGAAGACTTTTTGGCTGTCATGCAGAGAATATCCTCCCAGAGAACCAGGGGTTCCCCTGAATGAGGGATTCCGTCTCCAGGTTCCACCTCACCAGGCACCAGCCCCAAATAAATCATTTCATTAGAGTTAATCACATAGTCCCTTTAACTGAAAAGTGCTTCCGAATAGAGGGCTCTCTAGTCAGAGTTAATGAACAGATAAGAATCTTTGTAATTAACTCAGTGATGGCTTGCATGGTAATGGACGTTCTTCTAAAGCTGCAGGACTATTTGTTTATTGCTGTAAGTATAGGGTAGACATGCTCCTGGCCACCCTCTCTCTGACGAGCTCCTATACACACAAGGACCCCTCAAGGTTATTTATGCACAGCCCCTCCTTGCAGAGACTATAACCCTCCTTGGTTATAGTACAGCTCAGAGGGCTGCCTGGCTTGGCTCCAGTCCCTCTCCATCGGGGCCACCCCTCCTTTACTTGCAATGCTGGCTGCCACCCTGTGACTTGTGCTTACCTATTATCTTTTCTGCACTGATCATATAGTCAGGTATGAGCGGCCTGTTTATTACTGCACTGGAGCTGTGGGGCTCCGTCTGCCCATGTGCGTGTGCGCATGCGTGGAGTGTGCGCATGCACTTGCGTGAGAGTCTGGTGGGGAGCGAAGAGGGTGCTCTGAGAGTTAGCATTTGTGATACTTTCTGCATGCGTGCGAGGAGCGCGCGTGCCAGGAGTGTGCGTGCATGTGCTCCTCTTGCAGCAGAGCGTTTTCTCGTCTTCTGACAAAGCCTGCCCCTGGGCCACTTAAGGCCACAGGTGCTTTGTTTCGTCTCCCTGGAGTGGAGTTTTCTGGGGTGGAGGGACACTGGAGAGTTCCTAGGGAAGCCACCCTGCTGGAATGTTCTTTCCTTTCCCTGCTCTCCTCTGTCCCCAGGGAGGCACTTCCGCCCTGTGGGCTACTCAGTCCAGCCCCCACTCCCTTGGTGGTGAGGTCTCCATGGGGATGAATCTGGAGCTGAGCCTGGGGGATTGGGGACACACTTCAGAAGGAGGACCCCTACCTGGTGTGCAGGTGTGAGTGTGTGAGTGTGAGTGTGCTGTGTGGGCAGGGCGTAGGGAGACAGCCTGGGGACACTGTCCCAGCTTCCTGTCAGCACTGATGAATTGCATCCCACCAGGGGTGGGCTCAGCTCCCTCTGCCTCTAGGAGGGTGGAGTGCGTGCCAAGGTGGAGGCGGCTGGTAAATAATAAGGAGCGGTGGAGAAGGGGAGGGAGGAGGGATCCTTTCTTGCCGCCTCCCACCGTCTTGAACCTCCAAGGCTCCCTCCCTTCCTCCCTTCCTCTCTGCTCTGGGGGGAGCGGCTCTCAGGTGGAGTCACCCTTTCAGGACAGGAGCGCGCTGCTCACCTCCACTGCAGACGGGGCTCCCAGGACCCGCGGGCGTTTCCTTTTCTCCCAGAATTCCTCCTGGTTGGCAGGCTCCCTCCTTGTGGGAGAAGTCCCTGGGAGCAGCCATCCAACAACTATTGGAAACACTTGTAATGGAGGAGAAAGAAAGTCGTTCTAGAATTGCAGGTGTGTGTGGGGGGAGGGCCAATCTAGCCCCACAGTGAGGCTCAAAGAGGCAGGGTGGGACGCCGACACCAGGGTCTGCCTCACCCTGCCGGAGCTGGGATCCGGGGAAGGCGGCTCTGCACGCCTGCCCTGCTCAGCACCTGGAGGGGCTGTAGGGTCCCCCATTCCCCTGCTGGAAGCCACTCTGCAGATGGGGTCATGATTAGACTTCTGACTGGGCACATAGTCTCACAGAAAAGATGGGTCCTTCCCTGTGGGTACCTCCTTCTCCCTGGGAGCTGAGAAGGGCTGGGAGCCTCTCTGGGCCTCTCTCAGTCCTGGGCAGTAGTGGATCCCCCTCCAGGCCTGTAGAGGGTCACCTCTGCCCCCTCCCCACGCCCCTCCTCCTCTCCACCAGGCCCCTCCAGGGCTCCATCTCTCAGCCAGGCTAAATCCATCCCACCCCCTAATCCTCATCCCAGCCATCTGGTGGGCCCTTGCTAATGCCCCCTCAATGCGCTCTACACCACAGCCCCTGGTCCCTTTCAGAATCAACCCGGGCCTTCCACATCTGCTCTCACCCTCTGCTCTGTGGCGGTGCGCCTGCGTGCAGGGATCTCGATGCACATGTTTGTGTTTTTCTCTGGATGCACCATGTCACTTCCTCTGGGTGTGGTCAGGTCCCTGCAGGGGATTGGGTGTTCCCCATGGGCAGGGCTTTATCTCCCCCTGCAGACTGGAGACCTCTGTAGAAAAGGGCTTCCTCTTCCATCAGACTGGGGGCTCCCCTAGAGCGGAACCTGGGACCCAGGCATCAGACCGGGAGCTCCCTGTGGGTAGGGGACAGGCAGCTTGTACTTTGAAGATGCCCTGTCTCTCTGGCACGCACCCAGTATCACCTCACTCACCCTGCTTGCTCTTTCACAACACCCACTTACAACATGGCAACCCCAGCCCACAGGAGTGTAAAGCAGAGACTGGAGAAGCCTGCACCGCAGCTGAGGACCACCAAAGTCCCTTCCCGCCTGCCTCTGCCCACCCACAACAGCTGTCTCTCCAAGAGGGTGGGGGATGGTGCAGGGTGTGAACGGGCAGGACTTGGTGGGATCCAGGACTTCACACCTCCAAGTCCAAGAGCCATCAGGACTGAAGGCACTAGGGGGACACCCTGGGCCCTGGACTCCAATGGAGGGTCTTGTCTTGCTCCACACATGGGTGATGTCGGGTTCACGGCCACACCAGCAGACACAGGCAGAGTGAGAATTCCTGCTGAGCCCCTGGACTCCCAGCCCAGTGCTCTGCCAGCACATCAGAACGCCTCTCTGAGTCCCCAGACTTCCCTGCGGGGGGCCATGGGGAACAGTGGGAAAATCATGGAACTTGGGGCCCATGTAGCCTGGTTCTGCATCCTGGCTCTGTTATGGATTTGCTTTGTGGCTTGAGGCAAGTCATATAACTTTTCTGAACCTCAGTGTTGTCGTCTGTAAAACGGGCCTAGTAATAGCCTCTACCTTAACTGGTTGTTGTGAAAATCCATGAAAGGATGGAGACGAAGTGGTCTGCAGATTGTGAGGTCTCAGTAAACGTCGGTGACTTTTTAACACTTCTACTTTCTCTGTGCCTGGATCCGTGGAAAGGTTTAATAATTGCTCACTGAGCCAAAGTGACAGGGATGGGGGCCTGGATGGCCTCAGTTTGCAGTTTCTCTTGCTAAGTCCTAGGGGACAGCAGGAATTCCCCAAAGGGAAGGTCAGGTGCAGGCTGACACCCAGCTCCCTAGGCTGGGCATCTCTGCTGATGCCACCAGCTGTCCAGACAAGCCCAGCCCCACCGCATCTTAGAAAAATGTTTCAGGGTCTCTGCTTTGAGGGACTGCCTGATTGCCTGCTGTGACAGTCTGCTGGGAGGAGGTTCCCAGTGGTCACTCAAACCGTGGCAGAGGCCAGTGTGTATGGTTGAGCCATCGTCCTCCATCTGCCTCAAGCATTATCTACCATCTGTACCTTAATTGGGGTCTTGCAGCCTGGCCCCCCAGCACAGGGCACATCAAATCCTTAGGACACTTCTCTAATCTCCCCCCAAGGCAAACTTCTCCAACCTCATCCCCCTTCACTTGTCAGTGTCATTGGTTGCCTCAGAATGCAGTAGACAGTAGGTGGGCCAGGTCGTGTCTAAGCTGGAGACCTTGGGCAAATTCCTTGCCCTCTCTGTGCCTGGGTGTCCTTATCTATGATATAGGAGTACACATCCCTATGTCCCTAGACTCTTGGTAGAAATACAAGTGTTGAAACAGTGGGGCTTTTGAAGGAAGGCCAGTGGATATTATCTAGTAGTGGTGATTTCTGTGTTTTCCAAATAAGGAAATGAGGGCTCAGAGTTGGTGATGTATTAGCTGGAGGTCACACAGCCAATACACTGTCAGATTCCAGAAGCCCCTGACAACCTGACTTGGGAAGTAAGAGTTTCCTCCTCTGGCCCATCTACTCTATTTGTAATCCTCTCCTTTTGGTGCCAATATCTGTCTCCCTGCCCCAGAAGTCATTTCTTAAGGGTGACCCTGTGCCTGGTACATGGTAAGTGTTCAGTTCATCAAGACAGAGGTGGGGACCTGGCCTAGGGTGGCACAGGTGGAGGTAATTATTCTGGTGGCCGCTCCCTATCCCGGCCCTGCCTTCCCCGCTCCGGCTGAGAAATCTCATTTTGCAGCGAGCTGATTCATGGACCCGGTTCCTGGTGTTCCCCGAGCAGCTCTCTGTCAATAACTATTCTTTACAAGGTCCCTTGATTCGTTTTCAGAGTTGAAGACAAATTTTTAAAGAGGAGTTCAGTGCCAGGGCCATTCCAGAGGGGCTGTTAACTTAATGTCCCCCCTCATTCCCGCCAAGCCCGCTCCTGCTGGAACTCGGCCGGGGTCAAGGCGTCGCTGTTTCTAGCAATCGCTCCTGAGTTCTTGCATGTGGACCCGGAGGGGGGGATGAAGAGAAAGGGACACAGATTATAGGACAAGGCAGCATGCATGTCGCTGGCCATGTTACCTAGTGTGTGCTGTGTGACTTTCGGCCAAAAGCTTTTCCTCTCTGGGCCCTCGTCTCTGGTTGGTGAAGGCACAGAAGCTGCCAAACGCTTCCCTCTGGCAGTGGCCTGGCCTCTGAAACTCATTCGGCAAGGAGGTGGCAGGTCTTCTCTCCTCCTGCCATCTCCAGCTGGGATAAACCCTGGGCAAATTCTCCTGCTGAGTACCACTGTATGCACCAGCCCTGTTCCTGCTGCCCGGGCTCATGGCCCGAGTGCTTCCTGCAGCACCCTCCTAGCGAGCACCCTTGCTCCTGCCGTCCTGTGTTCCTTCACCCAGGGACAGGGAAGTAGCTGGACCTCAAGCCTGAGCCTAATTCCCAGATTCATGCTGGGCCCACCACACCTTCTCTCTCTCCTTCTCTCTTTTTGGTACTGGGAATGAAACCCAGGGATGCTTTGCCACTGAGCTACATCCCCAGTTCTTTTTATTTTTTGATTTTGACACAAGGCCTTGTAAAGTTGCTTAGGGCCTCAAAGTTGCTGGGGCTAACCTCGAACTTGCCATCCTCCCGCCTTGGCCTCCTGAGTCGCTGGGATTACAAGCGTGCACCACCGCACCTGGCCCACACCTTCTGTAGTCCTCACATGTTTGCACAAATGCTCTTGTGTTTCCTTACTGCCAGGGGCTCATGTTCCAGGCTTAGGGGGAGTAGGTGCAACCACTCCTCTGTGCCCCACCGCCCCAGGGCAAAACTCTGTGGCCATCCAGGTGATAACTTACCTGTCTTCCCTGTGAGGGCTCCTTGAAGACAGGTGCACGGGGCTTCCCAGACCCACCCCCCCCACCCACTGAGCAGGGCCAGCACGTAACAAGAGCCTAATGTGTTGAATGAACAAATGGCTCCGAGCTGAACACCTGTAGCCTCCCCACCCTGAAACCTGGGGTATTCCTCCTCGAAGCACACCTGTCCTCATCTCTCTCCCTTATGAGAGTCTCAAGGGAACGACTTGGATCACTTATGATTTTCTAAACTAATTAGATAGTAGAGTCTGCAAAATCCCAAACCTGGGATGATACCAAGGCCATCGATGGTCTGTAATGGGCTTTAATTTAGTCAGCACACATTGGTAGAGCACTTGCCAATTGACCTGTGTCCTTCTAAGGTTCACCAGGAGCTCACATCAGGGTGGATTTGAACATCGGGGTCTGGTGCTCCTAGAACTCTAGGAGAGCCCACAGGTGAACCCCTGGGGTTCTGCCCTGCACACAGCTCTTCAGCAGCTACCCCCTTGCCGCGGAGCCCATCGGATCCTTGTTGCAAAATCATCCGTCCCTGGTCTTCTTGTCAAACCCATGCCTTGCCTGGAAGCTCAGAACTGGTTGGGGCCAGGACCCTTCCTTGAGACCCTCTCTGTGCAGTGGTCTGCCCTGGCGTCCTGTCTGCTGCTGGGTGCCATATAGGACACTTTACACATTACCACCTCATGGAATCCTCACAACACCCCCGGGCTGCTACTGGGGTGGAGCAGAGAGTCATGGAAGCCAGCATCTCCACTTGGTGGGCAAGGGCATGTTTGGGGGGGCAGAAAGCTGCTGGTCCTTTCTGGGGGGTTGACGGCTATTCTTCCTCTCTTCAAGATGGTTGCTGTACTCACCTGTCCATGGGCATAGAAGGCTGGGCCAGTCTCCCCCTGCCTGCCTGCAGCTTCTGTGCCCTGTCCTCTGCTTGGGGTTGCTGCCTGTGTGTATGTGGGGGTGATCTCTGCGTATAAGGGTCTGTGAGTCAACCATGGTCCATTGGTGGGACAAGGGGACACCCAACATGCCTTATCCTACCATGGAAACCCTAGGAATTTCCGTATCAATGCCACGTTGAAGGGACAGGAGGTTTCCATGAGGCAGGGGAGAGCACTTGGGGGAGCACCCCAATCCTCTCCCCTCTCTTGTTCTTCCGTGGCCTCCCACCCTCAGCTGGCCCTTCCCACCTCAGAGCCAATCCTGGCACACACCTAGAAGCCACCTCTTCGTAAGGCACACTTGCCAGTTTGTGGATCCTTTGTCATTTGATGTGGGCATCCTCGGGGCATCCGAGGGCCTAAGGGATCTGCATGCAGGGGCCAGCCAGTGTGGCCTCGTGTCATGTGGTGTGCGCATGGTGTATGCGTGCGTGTGTGCATGTGTGTCCACGCCACGAGCAAGAGACGGAACCAGGCACCATGGAACCAGCCACCATGTCTGTTTGCCGGGAGTTGCGGCTCCCACCCCCAGTCCAATGGCCTCCATTTATTTATGAAAAAAATCCAACACAGTGGTGGGTAGAACCCAAGAGAAAAGTGGCTGTGGGATGGGGCAGGGGAGGCGCCAGCTCCCTCTGCCTTCGTGTGCCCCTCGGCCCCCCACAGTGCTCCCTGGGCCCTCTTCTCCCCCTGCAGGGATTTCCTCCTGGGGGGCGGGTGGTGGTGTGGCTGCCTGCCCTGCGGTGCAGAGGGAAGGGGTGGTGAGCAGAGCGGAGGCGGCTAAGGCGCAGTCGTGTTGACCTTGCAGTGGTGGAGGCAGGAGGCACCTAGGCCTCCCTGGGCCCTGCTGGCCACAGTGCTCTGGGGTATGGTTTGGCCAGAGAGGGGACTGGGGACTCCTCCCGCTTGGGGCCCCCCTGCCCACAGCCCTTGGGGGGGCAGGAGGGAGTCCTGAGGAGAACCCAGAAGGTGCTGGCTTGGCACCAGACACCACTGTAGAGTCAGCTCTAGGCCCTGGGAGGCACCTGGAAGCCAGCAGATGCCATGACTGTCCACCGACCCCCAAATGTTGTCTGCAGCAAGATCCTTGGCAAGGCAGGCAGCCGCTGCCTCCCCACCCTGCAGGACAGAAATCCCTGAATATTGGTTTAAGAAAAGTCTTTGTGCAGTCTGTGACACAAGATTCCCCAGGTCCCCCTGGCACAGGGGGAGGACAGGGGAGCAGGAGACACGACCGGGCACAGTGTGGGCTCACCTCCCCCATGCTGGACCTCAGGGCCCCGCTCCTGGGGCAGCTGGGCTGCCTAGACCCGCAGAGGCTGGAAAGGACAGGACGGAGCCCTGCCTGCTTCCCTCCTTGCAAGCCCCTCAGGAAGGGGCCCTCCACCCCCAGGTGGCAGGAGAGGGTGACACTGGGAGGTGGGAGGGGCCAGAATAGGGAACCATCCAAGTTCCTCCAAGCAAAGCTGCGGGAGTGGGGAGTATAAAACCAACCCGCCTGCCCTGTGGTGTGAACCCGGGTCCCAGCTGGTCCCACCCACGCAGCCGGTGTGGGGGGTCATCCTTGCCACCCGGGATGGCGCCTCTAAGCAATCTCTTTGATTCTGCGCATGTAATTGTGCAGGTCCGGGGGCGGAGTGGCCCGCTTGGCTCCCGCCACGTCGGGGCAGCCCCAACCCAGGTCCTCTTCATCCTCCTCGTCCTCTTCGCCGGCTGGCACAGAGTCATAGGCCAGCTCCTCCGAGGGCAGCGTAGTGAAGGTGGTGAACTTGACCCGCTTGCGCTTGGAGGTGGGAGAGCTGGCGGGGTCCTCGGCCTGGTCCCGGGCGGAGCCGCCCGAGGAGCCATCGCCGCGTCCGTGCACCTGGCTCTGGACGCTGGTCTGGGAGCTGCCGCTACTGTGGTGGTCCCCGTGGCAGCAGGCGGGCACGGTCTCCAGAGGGTTGCCGGCGGGCGGCGAGAGCTCCCCTTGCACCCGAAGCGGCTGCCCGTTGCCCAGGAACACCCAGTGGTGAGAGTGGTCCATGCTGGTCTGGCCCTCGGGCGGGATGCGCTTGTGCCGGTAGCGCAGCACGAAGACGATGCAGTTGATGAGGAAGACGAGGATGGCGAGGCAGAAGACGCCCAGCAGTGCGTACATGCCGATCTCCAGGTCCGTCAGACCCCGGGGCATCTGCAGGAAGCCGGTGGGCAGCGGCAAGAAGTCCTCTGTGGGTGGCACCGCGGAGGTGCCCAGTCCAGGGGCCGCCAGCGCAGGGCCCCCTGTGCCTGGAGGACCGGCTCCTCGGGCCTCGTCCTCGCCCCCGCCGGCTCCCGGCTGGCTGGGTCCTGGGTAGTCGTAAGTGGGGTCCTCTTCGTCCCTCCCGAAGTGCACTCGCAGGCCCACGGGGGTCGTGGCCAGCACGCTCTTGCGCTTGGTTTTCTGGCAGCTCTCGGCAATCGTGAGTTCGGCGCGGAGCAGCTCCCCGGCCCCCTCGGTCTCAGCTACCACCAGTGGGAAGGCCCGATCCTGAGTGACTGTGGCCACTCGCTCATCCAGGCTGCTCACCAGCAGCCCGTAGTCCCGTGGGCTGTAAAGGGAGAGTGGGGCCGTGGTGCCATCACTATAGGAGAGCCAGAGGCTCAGGAGGGCTTCCTGCGGAGGAGGAGGGGATAGGAGTGAGAAAGCCTGCCCCACTAGGTCCTGATGGCTACAAGGATAAGGATCAAGGATCTCTGGCCCCCTTCTACCTTCCCCGTGGAAACTGGCATGTGGCAGGCACAAGTCCTCCCAGGTTGGGGGGGAGGGGTGAAAGGCATCATGGCATCCAGCCTGGTGCTACCCCAGAGACTGCTTCTGTCCTCTTGAACCCAAGGCAAATTCCGCCTTCAGTTCTGCTCTTATGCTGCGGGAGTAGCCCCAAATCTGCGTTCCTGATCTTGAGATCCCCCATCAGACCCTTGGCTTATGATAACACATGCTCCTAGCCTCCTCCTTGGTCAGTCTTAACTTCTGAGAATTCCTCTTCCTGCAGAGGAGCAAGCAGAGCCCAGAGAGAAGCAATGGCCCTGGCTCATGCGCAGAGCACTGGGGGTGGAGGACCCCTGCGTCTTGACTCCTGGCTCCATGCTTGAAGCCCACCTCCTCACCCCCTCTGTGCTCCCGCCTGTCGCCTGTCCACAGGAAGATCTCAGGTGGCAAGTGCAGGAGAAGCTGCCCAGACCCCTATGCAGGGCAGGGGGAGGGGACAGGGCAGACACCGAGGGGTTCGGAGGGCAGAGAGAGCTTCCGTCACCTGAAGACCTGACTAGGGGACTCATGGCGTAAAGGAAAGACAGAGCCCCTAAGCCCTCCCTCCACTCCCCAGACCCCCTTGCTGGCAGGTCAGGCGGCCAGCTACCTGCTTGGGGAAGGTGAGGGTCTGCTGTGCGGCTGTGGTGGCCAGGATGGTGTGGCTGCTTCCAGGGCTGGGCCGCAGGGAGAGGGTCAGGCTGGCCACCACCTGGGCCTGCAGCTGTGTGATGCTGACCTTCTCCTCTGTCACTGTCAGCAGCGTCTCCCCTAGCACCGCCTCCGTCAGTGGGGACACCACCTGAGGCAGAGCAGGATGGGGATGGGAGAGAGCCAGGAAGGCAGCAGCCCCCACCCAGGGTCTCCCCAGGGAGGATGCCCCTTGCTGCCAGAAGAGGAGCCCAGAGCGATGGGGTGGGCAGGGAGGCAGGGAGGCAGACTCCTGGCTCTGCCTTACACCTGCAAGCAGGAACCAAGGTCCAGGGGTCACAAGAGGGTGGGGGGCTCACAGGAGCCAGTCAGGAACCCGGATGAGAGGGGTGAGCTGATTTTGAGGACAATAACCCTCACACGGTGATAAACAGTAAGTGATGTTTGGCCTCAATGTCAGGGAGACAAAAAGGAGAAGTGGGGACGGTGGCAAGTGGGAGAACTCATGCTCACGGAAGGGGAAACTCATGACTCCTGCTGATCGTGGCCAGGTGGGGATGTAGGCTCAGTCTTGCTGGATTCATTTTTTTTTTTTGTAAAAACCAGAAATCTAGACTGTTTTTTTTGAAAGGAGAAAACCTCTCAATTTTGAAATGTTGCACCAATCGTTTTCTAAACCAAATCTGACTGCAGGCAGATGCCAGCCCCTGGGTCCCTATTTATAATCTCTCAGATCCATGAGCTCTACCCAGACACCGAATTATCAGGGAGCAAGGTCCAAGCTGAGTTTCTGGAGTGGCTCTCCCCTGCTCCCACAGCCCCTCTCCACCCGCACACAGTCCCCCTCCCTGTGGGAGGCTGGACAATGGTTGATGCCTCATGCAGTGAAGACCTTTGCCAAGATGAAGCTGGAAGGACTTGACCTTCAGTGGTGTAACTTCAGGCAGAGTGACAGGTGGGAAGGAAGCAGGTCCTGGGGCCAGTTGGGGTTGCTCCCAGGGGCTCTGAGCTCCCCACCCACAGGTAAACCAGACCCCTTTGTGCTCACCCGGCTCAGGCCTACCTTAAAGGGGGTGGTGCCTGGCTCCAGTCCCGCTAGCGTGCTACTGTCCACCATGTGTGCCACTCGGGGGTCGCCTACCCGCATGAAGTCACTGACCAAATCCGTGACCTCCACCAACCAGTCTGGGCCCAGCATGGTGACCACCTGGTCAGTGCCCTCAGATGACGTTGTGTGGAACTGGGTGAAGACCTGCAGGGTGGCATGCTGGTACTGCAGGGTACAGCCCCGGCTCACGCTCTGCCGCCGCTCCTCTTCCTCCTCATCCTCGTCTTCGCTTTCCCGGGCTGACCTGGGGTGGGGATGCACCAAGGTCGGGGCTGGCTGGGCTGAGGGCACTTCACCCTAGCTCTGACCTGCACAAGTCTCTGCCCTCATCCTTGCCCTGATGGTCCTTCCAGCTCCCCATGGGTGGAGGCTCTGCAAACCTCCTCCTGGTTCGTGCCTCCATCTCTAAGTTTGTGCCAGGAGCCCCGACCTTTTCCTCTCTAACCCAAGCCTCTGCATAGTTGGCACTTGATCCCAATTGATGACTCCTGCCTTCTTTAGCACTAAGCATGAGCCTGGTTCTGTGCTCAGCTCCAAACTGGAGTAAAGGGGCTCCCTGTTAGAGAGCGCCAGAAGGCCTAGCTGAATCACGCACAACTTGCAGACAATGAACTTGGAAATTTAACGGAGGAGATTTCCAAGCAAGGTCTAGAAGGGGCAGCCCAGCTTCCCCTCGCTGCTTTTAGTAAAAGGTGAGAGGAGAGAGACAAATTGACAAACTGTTAAGCAAAAGGGAACTCTGGGATCTGATGAGTTGGGGAATTCTCAACCTAGCAGGTTGGAAAAGATGCTCACATCAGTAGATTCCCTGCCAGGAAGGCACGCTCCAGAGAGAAAGCTTGCGAGAGCTTTGTCAGTATCAACCAGCCCAAATATTCATTCACACAAAGGGCTCTTTCATCTGTGTTGACTAATTTAATCTTCACCACAATCCCATGAGAAGTATTATCTTGCTTATTTTACAGGTAAGAAAAATGAGGCACAGAGAGGTTATGTGAATAGCCCAAGTTTGCACAGCTAGTACTGAGTCAGGATTTCAGCCAGACTGCAGAGTTTGTTCTATCCTCACTACTTAAAGCAGCATCCCCATCACTCGGTAGATGGTCAGAAATGCAGAATCTCAGGCTCCTCCAGACCTTCCCCATCAGAAGCTGCGTTTTAGCAGGATGCCCTGGTTCACTCAGGTTTCAGAGGCCCTGGTCTGCACAACCTCGCTTTTGTAAATCTCTGTGGAACTGAACTCAGTCCCGTTCTCCCTTGGCCACCTGCTTCTTTCTCCACCCCACCCTAGCTGCCTGCTAATTTCCCTTGCTTCGCTTCCTTGCTGGGCCCTTCTCTGTTGTAGCTCTGAGAGAGTGGGTGGGTGGAGCATGGTGAGGACACGTGTTGATGCCCTGCAGATGGGCACTCAGGTGCATGAGCCTGCATCACTTCGAGGAGGCGGGGTGTGTGTCACGGTGCCTGTGTTCATGTGCTCGTGAGTCTGCCCTCAGTGTGCCCATGTAGGGGCAGCTGTGCCCAGGCACTTGCGTTCCTATGATGGTGCATCTGCTCCACTGGATGTACCTGGCTGCTCTCTCACCCTTTCTCCTTTCTACTCATCCTTCAAGATTTAACTCAAGCACACACCTATAATCCCATCGGCTGGGGAGGCTGAGGCAGGAGGATTGCAAGTTTGAGACTAGCCTCAACAACTTAGTGAGGCTGAGCAACTTAGTGAGACCCTGTCTCAAAATAAAGAATAAAAAGGGCTGAGGATTTGGCTCTCTGGGAAAGTGCCCCTGGGTTCAATCCCCAGTACCAAAAAAAAAAAAAAAAGAAGAAAAAAAAAGATTTAAATCAAGGGTCAACTCTTCTAGGAAGCCTGCTTTGGCTTGACACCCGTGCACAGGACATCCCATGCACCATTGTGTTCTGTGGCACATAGGTGTCTGCCTTCTCTGCTGGACGGAGAACTTGGCAGGGTCAGCTCTCTGGTTCCATATCTCAAACACCGGTCAGTAGTACCTACCACACAGTAGCTGTTCAATACGTTTGTTGATTGCACAGCTGACCCACAGAACCGGTTTACCCAGGGCCTTATACACATCTGCAGCTCAGCCTCTGAGGAGGCTGTATCCACCTGTGAGTGTCCCAAGTGTCCTGTGTGTGCGGGGGGCTGTACCTGCTGTCAGGGAGGATAGGTACCCTCCAGCCCTTCACTTGGCTGAGGCGAGCATCCGAGAGCTCGATGTGCAGAGGCAGCTTGGGGACCCAGACTGTCATTTCCAGGGGGGCGCTGAGGACGTCGTAGCGGAAGGTGACCCTGGCGTTCATGGACCCTCGAGACTCCTTTCCGCTCACAAATACATAGTCACAGCTGCTGGAAACCTGGGGAGAGGAGGAGCCGGCCATGTGCCTTGCCCCGCAGGTCTTCCTGCAGGGCAGTGTGGGGGACATGTGTGTGGCAAGCAGGGGCAGGAGGCCTGCTGGAGAGAGAGGGGCCACCAG
This sequence comes from Marmota marmota marmota, assembly GCF_001458135.2. NCBI lineage: Eukaryota > Metazoa > Chordata > Mammalia > Rodentia > Sciuridae > Marmota > Marmota marmota. Next base: position 8,691,551 of record NW_025999891.1, on the reverse strand, counting down.
GTGGGAGAAGGCGCTGATTCCACTGGGAGATGCCACTTTCCACCCTGTTTTTCTAGAAAGCCTGCCTCTGTGCCCACTGGTCCTTGGTGGTGCCAGCCTGCAAGTGTTTCTGTAGGGGCTGGTTCTGACCTGACGGAACCACCTGGTGAGGAGACCCCAGGTTGAAGGGCCTCACAAGGTCCTTAGTAATTGATAGCTCAGGAGTCAGGTGTCTGGCAGGAGAGGGCGCCCCACTGGGCAGGAGGAAGTTGAGGGGGAGGGGATCGTGGTGAGGGGCAGGTCCACGCCTCCTCTGTGCTGCCCCAGGAGAATGGGCAGCTGGGTAATTTCACGTGAGGGGGCTGCACTAGCCAGGTGTGGAGGCGAGGAAGCCGGGGAGGGAGCATCAGATGCCCAAATGCAGACTCCTGGATGTTTCCCACCAGTAGGGGAGGCTTTGGCAAATGCATGCCCACCTGGGCAGCAACCTGCATTCCTAGAGATTCCTAGAGATGGCAACTGGCTGCCTCCTGAGCACATCTTCCTGGAGACCAGTGCCCACTCACAGAGAGGTCGCTGCCAGGACTTCAGGGCAAACACAGATGGGTGTGTGTGCTCAGTGTGCCCACGCACACACCTGGCACATGCTTGAGTGCCTCCTACGTGCATGGTGCCCAGGCGCTCCTGCTGGCACATGCCCTCAATGGGGCAGAGGATCCCCAGAGTCTCTGCAGTGGGGGCGGGGAGGGTTCTGGGACTGTGGCTCATGGAAATGAGCCCCTGGACCATCCCAGGTCCCTTAATCATCTCAGAGGGTGCATGGGGGAAAGTGGGGACAGTAGCCCTGCCAGAAATGCTCATTTCCCACCTGGGCAGGCAGAGATGCCATCTGCAGCCCGGCAGATTCCACTTAGAATGCTGGCCAGGCCCATAAAGAACCTGGGAGCATCGCATGGAGTTTCATCACAAATCCCATTTAGAAGCCTTGATGATTCCCCTCAGTCTCTACAGCTATCACTCGGGTAGGGGAATCTGGGCACCAGAAAAGGTGCAGGTGAGGGCTTCAGGGACCTGAACGGTTTTCCAGCCAGCCAGCAGTGGAGAGCCCCATGGCCCCCAGCAAGGCTTCCAAGCGGCTGCCAAGGGCCAGGGGGTGTGGCACGGAGCCTCTGCTCTGACTCCCCTGAGAGCCTTCTGCCAGGGTCGGGGTGGATGAGGGCAGCACCAGGTTCTCCACTCTCAGTGGGACCCAGAGGCAGGGCATGAGGAGAGTGGGCACGAGGTAGCCCAGGTGAGCAGAGAGGACCCCTGCCTCCCTCTCCTGCCCTCCTCCAAGCTTCCTTCCAGGGCTGGACAGCTCTGGCCCCATGCTCCTTCTCTGCCCCATCTCACCTCTGCAAATAGGGAGGTGGCAAAGTGGCCACCCAAGACAGAAGAGCATCCTGTGTTCTGGGCTGAGGAGGACTTGGGGCAGAGCAGGTCCCTGCTGGAGAGCTGTGGCTGGGAGGGGCCTGCAGGAGTCAGGGGGTGCGGCAGAGTGGGGACCTCTGTGTACAACCTTCTGAGGACTTCCTCCCTGAGCTCCATCTGCCCCGGGGTTCAGGGTCAGTCTGTGAGGAGCCCACCTCCCCGCTCTCCCTTGCCTTGCCCAATGTCTGTCACACCCCAGGGCTCAGTAATGACTTCCTGGGTTGAGTTTGAGTTCTCTTTGGGATGGCCAAGCCGTCAGCTCCCTCTTCCTCCAGGAAGCCCTACAGGACTGGCTGCAGCGGTACTCGGAAGCTCTCTAGGGAGAAGAGACTTAGGGATGGACCGTTTCAGACAGGCATGCGGCCACTCAGGATGCATGAGCCTGGTGCTGTGGGAGGGAAGGGGAGGTTCTGAGTGCAGTTTTTAAGGATGAGTGAGATAAGCCACCTCGACTCTGGTTTGGGGGTCCACTCCCCCAGAGGGTCCAACACCATCTTCATCTAGAGGACCCGCCTCCAGGAAGCTCACCTTGATGATGTCCTCATTGTCAGACTCGCAGTCCACGAGGGTGGAGACATCTAGCACAAGGCCTGTCACTTCGATGGCGATGACTTTCACAGGGATGGCCACGGTCCTGCCCGTCAAGATGGCTGTGTTGATGATCTCTGTATCCTGAGGGAGGAGCAGAGGAGGGAGTTCTGTTTGTGGTCCCTTTCTCTATAGGGATATGTCTACCAAGACCCTGGACCCGGCTGGTGCCACTCTTCAGAGGCATAACCTTCCCATGGGGACACTGGCACCCGTGTGCAGGGATAAGCTACCACTCAGACTCACGCTCCTTCTTGGAGGGTCTGTCACGTGGACAGCTGTGGAGCCTCACCTAGGCCTCACTCTGCTCCCCAGCCTTAGTCTGTGTGGGCCTCACCATCAGGATGCTCAGAGTAACAGCTAACGCATTCACCTGGCTCCTCAAGGTGCACTGGGTTGGTCCCACATGGCCATTCTACCCCGTGCTCCTTCTAAAGTCATGGCTTCCTTTGGAGAAACTACTCACATCTCCACTGCTATATCTTTGTCCACCTGTCCAAGGCACCCTCCTCATCTTCTGTGACAGTGAGAGCCCTTCCCCTTACCTGACCTCCTCCCACCTGACCTTCCTCCCACTCCCCTGCATGGCTACCTCCTCTAGGAAACCTCCCCTGAGCAGCCTCTACATGGTGACTGCCCACCCTCCAGGAGTGCCCACCGGGAGGGTGGAGGCAGTCTCCTGCGTAGTCCCCTCTGTGGGCGCCCACAAGCACACACGCACTCAGCCATGCTCACTGCCCCCCCACACATAGAGACATAGGCAGCCACTGGCCTGGTCGCCTGGCCACTCACCATTGCTAGGGGCAGAATGGCTTGCACATCCCGCTGGATGACTGTCAGCTCGGTGACTGCCCGCTCCAGGTCAGGTAGGGCACCATGGCCACGGTAGTCGATGTGCCACATGATTCTCCGCTTGACCGAATGGCTGGTGAAGTTCTCCATCTCAAAGTCTAGCTGTAGAATCTCCAGGGGGCCCTGGCCCTCCCTGACAGGGAGGGAAAGAAGGGGGACAGAGGATGAAGACCAGGAGAAGCCGGGGAGCTCTGAAACCCTCAGAGGGGACCCCATCCCTCCTCAGCAGCCGCCTTCTATGGCCCTGGGCCTCTTCAGCCCTCTCGAGGTAACCTGTCCCCAAAGTCCCATGTTGGGGTCCAGACCTCAGATTTCCCATCAACTGGGTCCCAACCCTTCACAAGCTCAGCCTTGCCATTGAGGACCCCCCACCCCTCTAGGTGCCTGCTCTGCAAAGAGGTAGGGCTCACCAGGGGGGCAGGGGAGTGCCCTGGGCCCAGGCCACATCCACAGTGGCCGTTGAGTGCTTTGCCCCCGTCAGCAGCTCTGAGGTCACATGCCACTGGACACTTCGTGACTTGGTGCCTAGAAGGGTCACACCCTTTTTGGCCTTCACCCTGGAACAAAGAGCGAAACAGAGGAGAGAGAGAGGGTTAGGCTGGGACCCAAAGTCTGGGTGCCTGGCCACCACCTCTGGGCTGGAGTTGGGGTGGGGGAACAGGGGAGCTAAGAGACCCTGAGTCCTAGACTTAAGGGTCTTGGTATCTGACACCACATAGGTACGTATTGCTCATGTGGGGCAGTGTGTCCGTGGGCTCTATTTTATGTCAGAATCGCCCACCATGACTCAAACCATGCATTCCAACTGGGAAACATCGTATGTTTTGTGGGGGATGTGATATGATCTAAGCATTTTTGAATTCATGAGCTGTGTTCTTCTGAAAGTATAGAAAAAGTGGGAGTCTCAAAAAATTCTTCTCTCAACCCCAGGACTGAGACCAATGTCCCAACAGGCACATACACCTGTTGGTCTTATGGCTACCATCCAAGGGGGTGCTTTCTGACCTCTGTCTCCTCTCTAGCCTTTGTTTCCTCCTCTGTAAAATGGGGGAGTTGGATAGCTGATCCTCCAGAGCCCTTGCAGCCACATCCCATCATTCTGAGACTCTACATGTGTGAAAACTGGCTATGCCTTTTACTGTGATGGTGACTCCATTGAGATAAAGCAGACGCAGAGGTTTTGGTTGCCATCAGAAGGACTAAGAACATGGGGGTGGTGGCTCACCTAAGTTCGCAGTCTTTTGCCATAGATGGGAGAGCTGAGATTAGGATGCTGGACAGAGATCCAGCTAGGACCTGGACAAGGTGTCGGGGATCTACTGGACCTTGGAAGGGAAGCCAGACCCCTGACCACAGCTCTGTTACCTGAGTGTGAAATGCTCCACGCTGGGGCTGGAGGGCGAGGAGGAGTTGGGGGCCAGGTAGAGGAGAATGCTCAGTACCTCCCCTGGCTTGAGCGGCCGGTCGGGCAGGCGGATCATCAGGTTGCTGTCCAGCCTGTGCTCCTGCAGCGCCCTCCGAGGTGGCGGGCGGAAGAGGCTGATGCTCCCGATGCGCAGCAAGGGGTGCTGTGTGTCCCAAGGACATAAATATGAAAATTGTAACACTGTCATCTTTCTGNGGGCCGCGCCTCCCGCAGGAAGAAGGCCAGACGCGTGTGCGACAGGCGGTAGCTGACCGGCAGCACCGGGCTGGCCGGAGGCCCCGGTGGGCTGGGACTGGCAGGGTGGGAGCGGCTGGAGGCTGGGGACAGAGAGCAAAGAGACCCAGAGTGGTCAGGAGAGGCACGCTGGACCCCAGCCCCTGGCTGCCTACCTCTCAACCCCCACAGACAGCCTGGTCCACTGTCTTTGGTGGTCCAGGGCCCTGCTACCAGGCACCCAGCCTGGCGCCACCTTTGTTCTTTGTTAATAACCCTCTTGCCCATGTTTTATTTCTTCCTCTTCGTCCTCAGGGTAAAGCCAATTCCATCATAAAGCCTTGTGAAGCTTTGGTGAAGTTGCCTCCCCTGGTGCTTTGGAAACCTCAAGACCTGCCAAATGAGCCTCAAAATTGTTTCTGCCTCAATGTGCCTGGTGAGGACCTTCTGAAGTCCCGAGCCTACAGGGCGGAGCCCAGCTCTGGAGCCCAGGAAGTGTAACTCTTCCCTGCACGCTGGGCTCTGTGCCCAGTGCTCCATGCTCGGCCAGTGTTAGCTTGTTTGATCCTCAGTGCAGTCCTTGGAGGTGGGCATTGCTGTGATTTCTATCCACTCAATCACTTTCCTGACAGTAACTTTTTTTTGAGTACCTACACTTGCATCGTATAGATAAAGGAACAAAGATGACAGGGACTTTAATAACTTACCCAACTTGCCTGGGCAAAAGAGCCAGGAGCAGGATTTGAACCTGAGGCTACTTGGTTCTCAAGCCCCAGTCCTTAACTGCACCAGCAGTCTCAGATGATGTAGGGGTCCCCAGGGACCCCCTAGTTCCCCTTGTTCCCTCTTATCACACACTATATAAACAGGGAATCTTGTCTTCAGTCTCCCAAACCTAAATGTGGGTCTTGTGTTTGGCTTCTCCCTTCTCCCAACCCTTGCCCCGTTTACCGAGAAGCTGCCAAGTTCTAGCAATTCTGCCTGCTGGCCAATTGCTTTGTCCTGGGCTGTCCTCTGCCCTCCATCCCCAGGACCCTGCCCCAGGTCAGGCCTCACTCCTGTTGTAATGCCTAACTGGGTCTCCCCTCACCCCCTCTCTCCTCCTCTCTGGCATCCTGACATTCCCCCCTCCCCTACCACAGCAGCCAGAGCCGCCCTTCTCCTGGACAGGCCAGACCTTAGCGACCCTCGCTCCTGTCTCAAAACATGGTGGCACTGTCAGGGCACAGGTAGGACCTACAGTGGAGGCCTGAAGTTGGAGATCCTTTTCTGGATCTTCTCATAAACTCTCTGAGTCACATCTGTCAACTTTAAAATCAGGATGATAATCATGCTGGTTATTGTTATTTGTTCTGCGTTGGCGAATCCGATAAGGAAATGCTCTATCAATTGTGCAGCACAGTGCAAACGTGGGGAGGTATCCCTAAGAAATCCTTCCCGTAGGCTTACAAGATAAAGCCCACAGCACCTCACAGGGCCCTCTACTTGTAGACCCAGGACCCTCTTTCCCCTAGGACTCCCTTTCTCAAGCCCCTCCAGCAGGACAACCAGGTAACTGAGTGTCCTTACTGCATCCTCCATGTGGCCTTATGGCCCCTCCTTTGCTCATGCTGAGCCCTTTACATCCAACCCTCTTCTTATTCAAATCAGAATCTTCCTCCAATGCCACCTTCTCCAGGAAGCCCTTTAGGATGTGTCTCACTCAGAGCTTTGCCCTTTTCTCCAGGGTCCTCTCCCATCCTGCGTTGGGTGGGAGCTGATTGTCTATGGGGTCTGGCATCAAGCAAGGCTTCAACAAATCCTGGCTGATCTCCTCTGAGCCATCTCTGTTTAAAGGGGAGACCCCTGGTCAGCGCCAGACTGTCTTGGAGCTTACGTATATTTATCATTTTATCACTGTCCTTGAAACCTTGATAGTTTCACAAACATTCACACCCACTTCCTCCCGAAAGCAGTGAGCTAAAAATTCCCTGAACTTGAGGGTCCAGGTTCTCCCTCCTATTTTGAAAATCTGCAGTTTCATCTCCTCATTCAACAAAATAAGGCAATTGGCTTGAGCGAAGGCCCTTGGGGTCAGTTGTAGGAGGAGAGGTGCTTGGTCTCTCTACTCCTTCTTAAGGGTCCTCATGAGCAGCCCTGAGAACCCACTGGGGAAATGCTGGTCCCTGGTCCCCTGGGCAGCCCATGCTTTTGCCACCAGACAGTCTCACTGCATTCCCAGGAGACCTCGGTGTCCAGGCCCCTCTTTCCTGCTGGATGCTATGTAGCCAGCAGAGAGCTATGGGGGTGGAAGTGGGGCCGTGGAATCCAAGATGAGGTCAGGAAGATGTTTGCAGAGACACCAAAAACCTTCCTGATTGGCATCTGGAATCTCAGAACATGTCCCTGCAGCCTGGGAGGACTTGCCCCAAGGTGGGCTTGTGGATATCCAGAGTAGTGTCCTGAGCCAGGCCATAGAAGTCAATCAAAGCAGGAGGACGCAGGGAAATGGGCTGTGGGACTGAGGACACTCCCTGGGCACGTTCCTTCCCATTTGGAGCCTCAGATTCCATCTCTAAAATTTGGTTGGTGACGTGAGCCCCACCCACCTCATGGGGGTGCTGATAGTGACTGACAGACCCAGTGGCGGGACAGGCTCTGTGAGTGGTCAGGCAGCCCTGGGGGGATGAGGCACTCGTTTGGGTGGGAGTGTCCAGAGCCTGTGAATGCTGGGCCTGAGGTGGGGACAGTCCACCATGCTTGTCCCTCTGACTTGGAGAAGGGCAGCTGTGGCCAGGAGAATGTGAGTGCTCAGGGCACAGGGAGGGGGGGATAGGCTGGAGTGAAGGGGTAGAGGGTCAGAACAGTGACCCTGCCCTCGTTGGCTATCCCCAGGAGACCCCAGAGGCTACTAAGTGGCGCTTAGTTCCATTTGCCCCTCTCCCCAGCCCAACTTCACGGTGGACCATCTGGACTCCTTGGAAGGCACCGTGGGGGCAGAGGCCACCAGATGGCCACCAGACTCAGAGGGGCGTGAAGGAAGGGATTGGGGAACAGTGTTTGCATGTCCCCATCTACCTCCTGGGGAGAGAAGTGGTCTGAAAACCAAGGTCCTGGATGATTCAACCCATCCTTGCTGTTCTCAGAATCTGCTGAGCAAATGTGTCCGCCTCGGGCCTCTGCATGTGCTGTCCTCTTTGCCTGAGAGCGCTCCTCTCTCTCTCTCCCTGTCTCTCTATCTTTGTTCAGCGCCATCTGTCCAGGCCGTCCCATCTATAGTGGCATGTCCCACCCCCCTTGGTCCCTCTCCATCCTCTTTCTTGATTTATTTTCTTCATAGAATTTATTGCCGTCTAACTTTACACGGTGAGCCCGTGTGGTTCCTGTGCACTAGACACTGTCCCCAGGGATGCACACACCGCCTCCCTCCTCTGCTTAGAACAGGGCCTGGCACTTAGTGGGCCCTCATCAGCATTTGTTGAAACCGACGCTGACCGGGATGCTGTGGGGTCATGAGTTCCTTGTCACTGAGGCATGCAAGAGGAAAGCAGACGGCCACTAAACCTAGGAGTGCCTCTTGTAGCCTTTTGGCCACCTTGTGGATGAGAAATCGAGTCTGGGAAGGGATAGTACCTAGATTAAGGGAACAGCCAGCATTCAGAAAGGGGTGCCAGAAAGATGACAGTGTTACAATTTTCATATTTATGTCCTTGGGACACACAGCACCCCTGCCCATCACCACTCGGAATCGCTCCGTCCTCTGGGCCCTGAGGTCTTCTCTGTGGCTTGGAGCAAGGTGGGTCGCGGGCACCCTGGCACTAATCTCCGCTCTCCTGCAGCCAAAAGGAAGTGGCTTGACTTTTCTGAGCCTCAGTTTCCCCTAGAAGCGTGGGTGGCCCTGGAAACACTCTTGGTGTGGCCAGAGGAGTGGAGGAAGTGAGACGGGAGGAGGCAGCAGATCACACAGTAGGTCAACTTCTGTGATACTAGGGGTGTGCTTGCTAACAGGCACACGGCCCTGACCTCTGGACATCTTGGAGCACGGCACGCACGGGCCTGGGGAGGAGAAGCTGCTGGAAGGTTCCCAGAAGGAATACGGATGTGGGGTGGGGGAGGGGGATCAACAACGAGACCAAAGTCAGGCCAGGCCGGGAGGTGGGCGAGAGAGAGGTGCTTCAGAGGTGAGCCGGGCGGTGGGGTGGGGGAGTAGGGTGGTGGTGGTGGAAGTGACAGCTTGCACCCGCCTTGGACACACTCAACACGGGAGCTGCCCCTCACCCCCAGCCTGGCTGGGAGCCTGCAATCATGGGCACACGTACTGGCCCTCACCTGCCCCTCAGGGCTCCAGGAATCATTTGAAAATTCCCACCCACCCGGACCCTCTCCCCTGTGCCATCTCCTGTTGGAGGAGCTTCTCCATGTCTTCTCTGGCTCCTGACAGGGTCTCGTGGTTCAACTGTTGTCCCCCTGGTTCTTATGTTGAGGTCCTCAGGCCCCGTATCTCAGAATGGGACTGTATCTGGGAATGGGGTCTCGAGGGGGAATGGAGTTAAGGGGAGGCTGTAGGGGCCCCTAATCCAGGGTCCAGGACGCAGGTCTACAGAGAGGGAAGATGATGTGAAGACGCAGGACAGACAGGATGAGGGCCCTCGCCAGCAGCTGCCCTTCCGACACCTGGTCTCAGGCTGCAGCCTCTGGAGAGCGAGGACGCACTGCAGCCAGCTGCCCAGCCTGGGGCGCTGCCCAGCCATGGTGGCTGACCCAGCAAACATGGGGGCTGGCCTCAGTTTCCCCAGTGAGACATGGAGGCACCAGGATGGCGGAGGAATGGTAGCGATGACTGAGGTTCCCAGCCCTCCCCATCATCCCGGAACCCTGCCAGAACTATGGCTGGCAAGTGACCCTCCCTGCACAGATGTGGCCAGCTCTGTCCTCCCCACAACCAAAAGAGACTGAGGAAGGAATCTGCAGGTGGGGTAGAAAGGCATCGATCCACCTGGACCCCAGGGGGAACTGGGCATGGAGTGGGCGTGGGGTCCTTGTCTCCTTCCATGCCCAGCACGGGGGGTCCCCTTCCCCGGAAGCTCCTCTCATGTCATCTCCCAGGGAGATGGCTCCTCTTCTCCCTGCAGCTCTGTGCTCTGTGTAGCTCTGGCCTGGACACATCAGGGGCATGGCCCAGTGCGGATGAGAGGCAAATGACCAAAGAGCAAGGGACGCTGGCTCGTGAGCCCCTCTGCAGTGCACAGGTCTCTCCAGCCGCGTCCACCTCCAGGAGGCAGAAACCTGCTTTCCTACCGTGGCCTTTCCAACTGGACCCGGATATGGGCGACCCGGGAGCTGAGTCCGCTGTGCATAGAACCAGGGGTGGCATACAGTGGGTGCTTAATAAATGTCAATTCTATCTACTTATGAGGCTGAGGGGTACCAGCTTAGGGTTAGTGGGTAGACAGAGTCCCTTCCCCTTCATCTCAGGCTGGTCCTAGTTGTCTGGGAGCATATGGGTCCTTCTGGCCACTGCCGGATGAGCTTTTTCCCGGGGGGGGGGTGCAGAGGTCAGGCCCCTCCCTCACCTTCCTGAGCACATAGATGGGTCTTCACTGAGGCGGGGGCCAGGCAGGCTGGTGCCCTGGCCATCTCTTTGCTTCTAATCAAGATCAGATACCTCCTGCTTCTACCTCTAATTGTCCCCAAATTAAAACTAATCACTTGTGAATCAGAAAAAAAAAAAAAACAACTGTAATTAGTTTTGGTGAGTTTGAGGCTGAGGGGCCCCGTGGGGCACGCCCGTTGGGATGGAGGATGCTGGGCTGACCGGGAGAGCACGGTGCTCCTCCATGGGCCACGCCTGAGGTCAGTGTCTGCAGATCCTTCAGCACTTGCTCCGGAACTTGCCGGAATAGAAGAATCATCTGGAACCAACACAACAGCATACAAAGCCTGGGGACCGATCCAGGTGGACACTTCAGAATTCCCAGAGGACAGTCCCTGCAGCCTGGGTGTTTAGCATTCATCCCAGGTGCTGTCACCATCACGGAAGTTTGGAAAACAGCACTAAGTAGGGAGGGTTGGTGGAGGAGCTGAAGAGGTAGGGGGTTGCATAGTGCCATGAGACTACGCTGACAGGTAATGACGATGAATTTCCAGAGCCTGGAATAGTGCCTGACCAGATAGGCACCAGGTCCATGCATCAGGGAGTGGACCAATGAAAGAGCCAACGAGAGGGAGCAGGAACCATACCAACGCAGGTGGGGAGAGTCCCAGGGGCCCCTTGGCCCGTGACCAGGAGGCCAGGGATGGCTACACCCAGCAACCCTTCCCCAACCCTGACCCGGAGGGCCACAGGAGTGGTACGACATAGCGGGTGGGAGGGACTGGCTTTGGGGAAACACCCAGCTTCAGCAGAGCCGCTGTGCAGGAAGCTGAGGCCTGGATTGACAGGGCCTCTGGAATGGCCGGCTGCCTGTCCTTGGCTGGTCAGAGGGTCTGACCTCGCATGCTGCTCTCTGCACCCGACTTCCCATGGGCAAACAAGGCTTCACAGCCCAAAAAACGCGGCAGACTTTGCAGAGCAGGGCTGCCATGGGCACACCCAGGTCAGGAGAAACCTCCCCGGGTTTTTAAAGAGAATGAGTGGTACTTGGTACTAAGCAAGGGCTTTCAGAAATGGGCACGCTCTTGCCCCGTTGGTAAAGGGTAAAGTGGGTAAGCTTTCCAGAAAGCAATTTCAAAATCTGTTTTAAAGGCCTTACAAAATGTTCATGCTCCTTAACCCAGTAAATCCTGCTGCGGGGATCTAATAAGCAGAAATCTGCTCAAAGGTTTATGGAAAAAGGAGTTCACTGTGATGTCATGCTTATTAGTAAAGAATTAGGTAGGACCTAAAATGTCCAAAAGTAATGTTGTGTTAAATAAATGCAAATGCACAAGATGGATAGGTGCTCATCCATTAGAGATCAAGTTTTTTGTTTTGTTTTGTTTTTTAATGTTTACTCAGTTGAAAAAAATGCTCACAAAATAGTGTTAAACTGACAAGGAAGAGCACAAAGAGGCTCTGTGGCCCAGTACTGATCTTACATGAGAAACACAGACAGAGAGGAAACATACCGCAATGCTAATGGTGGTTATCTCAGAGGGGTGGGGATTACGGGTGATTGTTGTTATTTTTTTACTTCATGCTTTTATGTATTTTCCAATTGTCTGCAATGAACATGTATTGCTTGTAAAATTACAAAGAAAACAATAGATGAAGGAGAGTGTTTGAAGCTTTTCCAAGAATAAAAATAAAGGAATTAAGACAAACAAACAAACAAAAAAGGGAAACTGTGTGGCTTTGGAGAAACAAACACACATTCAAATCCCTGCTCTGACATTTCTTAGCTGTGTGATCCAGGGCAAGTGACTTAACGTCTCTGACCCTTGATTTCCATTCATGTAAAGTGAAGATCAGGGAACTTATTTTATGAAGTTGCCATGATTAAATAAGAAAATGGGTTAGTGTCGTCCCTGGTAGAGTCGGTGCTCCGTGTCATCTGCTTCTTGAGTCCTTCACTTGTCACTTACTGGTTGTTTGGGTTCTGAGAGGAGGGATGTGCTGACCTGTTTTTCTCCAGCACTTGGTGCCTGTTTGGCTCATGGCAGGTCCTCTGTCAATGTCTGTTCAGTTAAATAGGACAAGTCAGAGTTGACAGGTGCACAAAGCAGTGTCCCAAGGGCCTCGAAGGAAGCATGGAGGTGGAAGGAGTACTTGCTGTCAGGGGCCCTAGAAGCCAGCCCAGGAAGCTCTGCCGCTGACCTTGGTCAGGTCCCCTCTCCTCTCTGGGCTCAAGTCCTCATCAGGGAGCGGCTTATAACCCCTGCCCCGCATGCCGCATGGGTGGCTAGAGGCAGGCAGGGTTGTGTGTGCAGGGATCTCGGGGGTCCCTGCAGCAGGCAGAGTTCAGCTGTTCCAAGGGGGTTAACAACGGCAGGGCCCAGAACACAGCCTCCCCTCCCTCCCAGGGCAGGGCCCCTGCAGCTGTGGACAGATGCTGCTGCTCAAGGTGAGGCTCTAGCCCAGCCCAGGCCAGCTCTGTGGCCACTCCAGCGCCACCTCTGGGTTTGTCTAAGTTGCAGAGATTACTCCATACAGGCCAGGCCCCGTGGGCGTGCACCCACTGGAGGCTGGAGCTGCCGTGGACCGTGGGCTGGAGGGGAGAGGAGCCCAGTGTGTAGGCAGAGGAAGAGGTGCTTCCCTGGGGCCTACAGCCTGCTGCAGATGTCCACCCAGCCCTAGCCCGCCCACCTGCCTCCTCCAGTGAGCCCCTTCTCAAAGCAGCTGGTGCTCCCCACCGTGAGGCTGCAGACCCCACCTCTAGAGCCCATGGGGGTGCTCCTGAAGGGCAGGAGGGTGTGCCCTCTCCTCCAGTGCTGCTCCCCAGATTTGAGGGCCCCACGTGCCTGGTGCCTTGAATGTGAGCAGCCTGTGGCCACGCCCCCCAGAAGGGTGAGAGGAAGGGCCTGGAAGCTTGCAGTAGCCCATCAGGCAGGCTGTAAATCCTGGAGAGGCGGCCACCGCCCCACCCCCATGCTGGCGGCTGCCCAAGGCTGGACTAAGTGGGCTGGGAGGAAGCTGCAGGAGGGGTGCCCCCCTCCCCCAGGGCCTGCCGGCGGCTCACCCAGCGGCCCTGGCTCTGTGCCACCCCCATGGGAACTCCCTAGCTCTTGGCAGAAGGGATGTCAGGTCCCTCCCCGGCATTTTGCTGAGGAGGAACCTTTGGGTCAGGAGGGTGGGGGTGGGACTGGCTTAGCACCCTCCGCCTTGGCTTCCTAAACTGTAAAGGGGGTGGGAACAGCACCCCTTTCAGTGGTGGCTTTGAGAACCAAACGCTCTAGGGGAAGGTCATCCGCAGAAGGTTTCCCCTGCCCAGTGCACAGCGAGCCCCCTCTAAATGTTAGCTCTGATTTGAGCGTTATCACCCTCATTAGCTGAATCCCCACCGCCTCCTGAGCCAGGGTCCAGGGGTCCTCCCAGGCCCGGCAGCGGATGGCCGGTTCTGGGGAGGGGGAACCCACACTGTTCTTCAGGACTGGCTGCTGGGGGAAATGCCCCCTGCTCAGGGCAGGGCCGCCCGCTGTCATCCCAAGTACAGAGCCTTGCCCAGGGTCAAAGCTGAAGAGAGGGCTGGAGAATGAAGGAATGGGGGACAGGGGGACCCTGGGGGGCTGTGACTGCTGACACAACCCAAGTGTGAGCATGAGCGTGAGCGCACACACACACACTCACACACAGCCCACCAAGCTTCTCTGGCTGGTGCGCCCTGGGTCATCTGTCCTTACCTGGACACTCCTTTTGTGCTCTTGGCCTAGAGGCTGCAGCTCACGGAAATCAAAGGCCCTGGCAGAGGACTGGGGAGGGGAGGACCCATGGCAGAATGAAAGAATGGGGTGAGCTTAGCTCACTAGCTCCCCAAGGGCCCAGAGGAGGGCCAGGGGACCAGGAGGACAGGTGGCCATGGGACTCCAACAAGCTTTGCCAGCCTCCAGTACTCTTGGGTAATGGTGGTGGTGGGGAGGGCTTGCCCAAAGCACACAGTGAAAGAGCGCCCTCCCTGGGGCTCTGGTCCCCTCCCCCTGCTGGCCCCAGGGGACCCTCCCTCTGGCCCCTGGTGGAGCCCTGCCACCAGACTGAGAGCAGTCCTAGTCCTAGGGGAGACCAAGAAAAGGCTCCTTGGTCCTGGAGACCAGCTGGGTCAGGGTCCCTGCCATCCCCTCAGTCTTGGGGGTGAGAAGGGGTAGCCCGATGGGCCGGTGTGGACCTCTGTGGGAAGGCCCTGTAAGAGGTACCGCCAGGCTTGTGCTGGGCCGTGGGGTCCCAAGACAGAGTGACCTGGAGCTTCATAGCCCAGTATTGAGAGGAGAAGTCAGGGCAGAGGAAGGGTATCTGTTGTGGGGACAGAAGCCCTGCCCCTCCAAGAGTATGGTGGCCTGGGTTCTCCCTGTGTCTGCTGTGAGTAAGGGCCTGTGTCTATTTGTCCCTCTGCATCTGTGACCTCAGGCTTGGGACCAGGCGTCTAGCAGGCTTGCGAAGACAAGAAGCCATTATGTTTCCAGCTCAGCACCCCTCACCCCCAGAAAGAGCTTGGATTTTTGCAAATCTAGAAGGGCCCCCATCTCTCAGCCTGTCCCCAGCAGTGACCTCCCCAGCAAACCTGCAGCCCCAGCCCTCAGTCTGCCCAGCTGTAAGGGATCTGATGTGAGGTCCCTGTCTCGATGGAGAGAGCTGGGTGGGGAGCCTGGACTGGAGGAAGCCAGGTCAAGGGGTTCTTTAGTCCCCAGGTCTGGAGCCAGCCAATGGGTGTGGGTCTAGAGGTCAGAGGAAACTGTCTTAATAGTCCTTTGTTCCCAAGTGTCCCCACCACCAGCTTCCCCTAACCCAGGCCACTTGAAGTCAGGGGCTTTCTGTTCCGTGAGCACTAGGGGAGTTCCACCTTCACTTGAAGCACCCGGGTTTCTTGGGGTTTAAGGTGGCCACGAGTGACTTGGAGAAGAGGGCAGTGAAGGGGCCTCTTGGAGAGGTGGCCTGCCAGCCCAGTCCTCAGCACCCCGACACCAGGGCTCAGGGCAGGAGGAGGGCAGGACCAGAGGGCAGCTCTGACAGACAGGTTGAGAGTGGGATCTGGACTCTGTCAGTCAATCAGGGACGAGAACTGCCACCAACACCTGTCCTCACAGGCTGGTGGCTGACCTGCTCTGCTGGCCTGCCTGCCCCACCTGCGGAAACTGACCTGCCCCAGGGGGAGGGGGAGGGGGAGCATCGGAAAGAAGGCAAGGCTGAGGCTGGAGGCAGGGGAGAGGCCAGAGAACCCAGGGAAAGAGGGGGGAACCGGGGTGGCCAGCCTGTGGCTGAGGAGTGAGGGAGAGGAGGGGAGCCAGGGCAGCGGGAGGGCGCCCGGGAAGGAGCCTAGCAGGACCTGTGCAGAAGGTGGCTCTGGCCTGGGAACGAGGGGGTGGGTGGCAGCAGGAGTGCGGGGGAGGGGCGCGCTGTGAGTTACACTAAATGACGAATGTGCATTATCCTAATTATAGCGGAGCAAGCTGAGCCTGCCCACTGGTGCAGCCGCCTGCATCTCCTAATAAGCAATTAGCCGCAAACAACAGAAAAGGAAAGTGTGTGTGTGTGTGTGTGAGAGAGAGGGAGAGCGCTCACACATGCTTGCCCGTGAGGGGGGTGGGTTTGGAGCTGGGCCTTAGGAGTCCCTGGGGTCTCCTGGGCCCTGGGCAGGGGTACGGGCTGCATCAGACCCAGGGCCCTTGGGGAGAAGTTGAGCCTCAATGTCTCCATCTGCAAAACGGGGCCAGCAAAGCCCGCTCAGGCACAGTTGTGAGGAGTCTGGGATCCAGGCTCCCCTGGGACACTCCCACCTGCCGTCTCCCCCAGGGGACCCTCCATGATTGGTGGGGCCCCTGCTCTAACCGCCCCTCAAAGCCTAGACCCTGTTGCCCCAGGTGTATCTTGCACCATATGATGGACTGAGAGATGTCTTCTTGAGCATCCTGGGCATCTCCAACAGTGCCAGGAAGGGGCTGCAAGTCTTGCTTTACAAATGGGAAAACCTAGGTCCAGAGGAGGCAGTTCCCGCAGGCCCAGGATTTCACAGCTCCCTCCTCTCCTCCACCGGGGCTCCACCTCACTGCCACCCATTCTTTCTCTCTGAGGGATGCTCACCTTCCTGCTCCCCAGCTCAGGTTTCCACGAGTGTTCCCTTTGGCCCTGAACTGTCTGTCCCTAGCTGCTCCTGAGTACTCTCTTCCCACCTCCTAGCCACCCATGACCCTGGGCCTCTCTCGCTATTTCTTTGCAATGCTGTTCCCTGTCTCAGCGGTGCTGTTCCCCACACATTCCACCCTGTTGGTGTCCTCCGTGCCTGGACATCTCCCAGGTGTCACCCCC
Source organism: Marmota marmota marmota (assembly GCF_001458135.2). Classification (NCBI taxonomy): domain Eukaryota; kingdom Metazoa; phylum Chordata; class Mammalia; order Rodentia; family Sciuridae; genus Marmota; species Marmota marmota. Next base: position 8,675,112 of record NW_025999891.1, on the reverse strand, counting down.
TCTATGAGAGCTTTCTTGACAGCTCTACAAGGGCTGGGTTAGGCCCCCCCGTGTCTGAGCCACCACATCCACCGCCTGTCCTTTTGCTCTGAGCTGTCACTGTCACTGTGTCAGGTGGAACCTTGCTGAGGGCAAGGTCCAGGCCTGTCCCCCTGCGGCCCAGATGCCTGGGACAGTGCTAGGGCTTGTGACCGGATCCTCAAAGATATTCAACAAATAAATATTTATTCAGCCTTTCTTTGCAAAGACCCTGCTGGGAGCTGCCAGGGAGAGAGAGATAAAGAAGATAGTTTCTGCCCTTAAGGAATTTGCCGGCTCACAGGGAGACCAGACAAGTGCATAAATAACCATGCTAAAAGGTGGGCAGCGCCGGGAGGGAGCCCTCCAAGAAGTGAGAGCTCCCTGGGGCTCCAGGGGGAGCCAGCCAGCCGCCCACACGGGGAGCGCTTTCAGAGGGAGCGGTTGCTGAGCAGAGGGTCTTGAAGAGTGGGTGGAAACTCAACCACAGGCTGGCGGCGGTGGCACCTGGGATGGGGGAGGTCAGGGACACTTCGGGTGGAAAGGACAGGGTGACACGTGGGAACCAGGGAGGGAAGGCAGGTGTGGATGGAGAGGCATGAAACAGGAAAAGCAGAGATGAGACGGGCAGGGTGGGCCCTGGAGGGCCAAGGCTTTGAGCGCCTGGCTGTGGAGCCTGTGGCTTCATTCCAAAGGCTCTCGAGTGTTCCTTGGGGCCCCGGGGGCTCTGTGAGGGGCCCCCCAGGTCCTGATGTTCTTGTCATGGATTTTCGCGTGGGCTAATTCCAGGACTGATGGTCCAGGGCATGGTCTCATGGCAGTGGGGGAGCCACTAGGAGGAGGGGTGTGACACTGTGAGCTGGCACTTGTCCCTGTGCCCCACCCCCACCCATCACAGGGTGAAGTGGAGGAGGTGCTTGAGGAGCTGCTGCTATAATTAATCTCCTGAGCTGTCCTGGTGTCAGTAGCACATCTGGCCAGCTAACCTAGCTACGGAGGACCAAACCCTCTGCCCAGGGCCGGGCATCCCAAGGGGAAGGGGCATCTCCTTCCCTCCCCTGAGGGCTCTTTCTGGTCACAGCTGCATCCTGCTTCCTCTTCCTGTCCTCCTCTCACTCCACCCTAGACCTCCATCTCCTCTCCTCCCACCCCTGCCTCAGGCCTGACCCGAGCTTCTGCTTATGAAGGTGCCCGGAGAGCAGAAGGGGGGGGGGTGGCATGCACAGCTGAGCATGGGACCCTCCCCAGGCAGCCCCCAGAGCTCCTAGAACATGCCTCTTCACTGCTGCTTGATGCACCCCCCTGCCCCCCGCATTTAAAAAGATGCTGAAAAAAACACCACCTCCTCCAGGTAGCCTGTCCAGATTGCAGGGAGCCAGACTGTTTTAGATATCTTTGTGTCTCATGCCAAAGAATCTGAGATGAGAGCAATTTAGGACCCGAGTCCCAGCCCAGGGGAAGAGAGGAGAGCCCGAGCTGATTAACCACTCAGCTGTGAGTGCCAGATGGGAAGTAGGACTTCTAGGCTGTATCTCCACTGTCCTCGCCCTCCTGACTCCAAACATCAGCTGGAGTATTCAACTAGACATTTTTGAAGTTCCCTATAGTCCTCAGATTCTGGAAGAGGCCACACAAAAGCAGATGACATCCTCTTCAGCGCTAAGGCCACCTGCTCCCTGGTCTCTACTAAAAAGATAACTCTTATGTGTTCTGAATGCCCACATCTGGGTCTGGTTGCCAAGCACCTCCACGCCTCAGTTCCAAGAAGGAGAGACGGCAAAGTGGATTAGAGAACTGGATTCCCAATTCACTGAAGACTCCAACCTGTGGGAAGGGGAAGGTCCCACTCGGAAAGTCAAAGTTTCTTATCATGGGTGCAGATGTGCCGAGTGCTAATTCCATCCTGCGGCGCATCGTCAACAGTAACGAGACGATACCCCCACTCTTTCTGCCACCAGAGAACGCACCTGTGGTCTTAAGTCTACACAGAGACACACTGCAGCAGCTCAGCTGCCACCCAGATCACAGATCTGGAATTCAAACCCAGTTCTATCGCCAAAGCACCCCAAAGGGGTATCCTGGGGAAAAGTGATACTGTGACATAATAAGAAAAATAACATTGGATCTTTGTCCCTTGTTCCTGACACGTGGCTTCTAAAACCTTTGAGCTTTCCAAATGATAGAGTGAGACGACCATCTTCCGATATTCATAATGAACCCCTTTACCCCATTCCTGAGTTTATGCTAATGAGCTGGCTCTAGGAGGAGGCCCTGGTTGCCCGGGGAACCAACCATGTGCTTGGAGACTTGGCCCCATGGCTCCTCCGCTGACCTCTGGGCAGAGTCAGGAGCCGGAGATTGAGTTGACCACTAATGGTTAAATATGCAACCCATCCTGCCTGCATAAGGAACCTCCATGAGACCATTCCACTGCAGGATGGGGGGAGTTTCTGGGTAGTGAACACACCGTGTGCCTGGATGGATGGCGCACCCAGCTCCCTGGGGACGGAGCTCCTGCACTATCTTTCCCTATGTACCTCTCCGTCCGATTGCTCGTTTGTGTCCTTTAACAATATCCTTTCTAATAAACTGGCAATGGTAAGCATGTTTCCCTGAGTTCCTCGAGCTGTCAGAGCAAATTATAGAACCTGAGGAGAGGCTCCCGGTAGCCAAGATGGAAGGAGCACGGGTACCCTGGCAGCTGGTACTTGCCATCCCATCTGAGGTAGGGAGCAGTCTCGTGGGATAGAGCCCTTAACCCATCAGCCCCGCAGGAACGCCCGGCAGCTAGAGTTAGAATTGGATCCAATTGTAGGACATTCACTTGGTACCTGGTGAATTGCTGGTGTGGAGAAACAAAGCCCTCACATTTGATGTCAAGGTGTTTTGGACAGAGAACTGGGGTCTCCTTGTGGAAGGGATTCACTCGTTGTCCCCTCCTTCCCTATCTGAGCACCTGTCTCTCCCGCCCATGTTGTCCTTGTCTGTCTCCCTGTGCCCTCAGGGCCCTTGAGGAGGTAGATAGGGATTCCCATCTCTATTCCAGTTCCCAGCTGGTGTAAGATTTTCCTAAATATTGGTTGAATTAGGTCAACCAATATTGATTGAGGGCAGCCTGGGAACGAAAAATAAGTTAGTGATTTCTTGGGGTCAGAGCTGCCCAGCAATAGAAGAGGCTGCCTCGTAGGGCAGAGTTCCAGTCCCTGGGAGGACCCCAGGCGCTTGAAGCTTGGCAGTCTCCATCAGGGATGCTAAATGAGCCTTCTGCATGGGTAGAGGTGGCCCGATGCCCTTCCAGCCCAGGTTGTGGGAGGCTCCTATTGGATGGCACTGCTGCCCACTGCATGGAGGGTGGAGGAGCAAAGGAAGGTGGTCAGGAGAGAGGAGAGGGAGGGATGAGTGGGAGATGGTGTGGAGAGAGGGGCCCTTGTACTTCACTTTGGCAGAGGAGGTGCAGCCAGAGGGGAAGGTGAGATTGGAGCTGGAGACATTCCAACAGCCGTTGTCTCTGCTCATTAGGGGAGGCCATGGGATCGGGGCATCTAGAATGACCCTCAAAGTCTCCTGGGATAAAGAATTGGTATTTTTTGGAGGTGGAGGAACCTTTAAGAGGTGGAGCTTAATGGGAGGAGGGTAGGCCATTGGGGGGCGTGTCCTCAAAGGAGATAGTAGGACCCAGCCCCTTCCTCTGTCATGTTTTTTTGCCATGGATGGGATGATTTTGCTCTGCCACACACTCCTGCCATGATGTGCTGTCCCTCACCCCAAGGCCTAAAAGCAATAGATCTGCCCAATCACAGATGGGAACCTCTGAAACTGGAGCCAAAATAAACTTTTCTTTAAGTTGGTTATCTCGGGTATTTATCATAGGGATGGAAGCTGACTGACACAGGGGTGGGACACTCCCCTCAGTCCCAGGTGTCCCTTTCTGTTCCTTCCTTGGCAGGAGACCCAGCAAAAACTGAGGCTGGGCACCCCTCTCCCAGGACCAGGCTTTTGAGCCATCCTGGAGGTAAGGGAGAGGCAGAGCCATGTGGCAGATGGGATCTAGAACTCCAAACCCATGTGATTTGTCTTCTGATTCTGCCCAGCCCTGGCTGTGTGACTGGCGGGTGTCCCTTCCCATCCCTGGGCCTCAGTTTCCAGGCCTGTGTCCTCTCAGCCCCCTTCCGTTTGTGACCTCTGGACCACCCTTTCTTGGGTGAGAGACTGAACCAGTGGTCTCAGTTCTTCAGGGTCTGGAATAGCAGGGCCCAGCGGCACCCAGCCGTGGACCTTGGGATGAGCTTGCCTTCTCCTGAGCTGGGCTTGCCCATGCCTGGCTGAAACCAAGGAGACTTTAGCCAGCGGGAAACACGCAGAGGGTGGAAGAGCCATCCTTTTGGCATGATTGGGCCTTTTTTGCTAAAAGAAGAATGAACTTCCAGGAGGACCTGGTGCAGACAGCAAGGGAGAAACGTGCACAGGCCAGGACTGGCCAGAGTGACTGGGGGTCCAGCCAGTGGGAGGGCCTGGAGTCACCAAGCCCCAGGCACCTGCAGACTCGCGAGAAGAAAATACTCCTTGTTTTTAAGGGCATAGAATCATGGCAGGGGCAGGGGGTTATGGCATATGCATGGCAATAACTGATAAATCTTTCCCAGATGCGTGGAATCCAGCCATGCTGAGGGGCCTCGGAGGGGTCGCCACAGCCCTTCCCCTGCCAGTATGCAAGGCCACCGCTTAACAAGGCCACAAGGCAGTTCCTTGTTTGTTAGCAGTCAAATAGGACACCAGGGCCAGGTCAGGCTGCTGAGAGGCTGGGGGCACCTGGGGCTTGCTCTGGGGAGGCAGGAAAGGCCTGGAAGAGGCTGCCCCATCTTGCCTGGCCACACCCACCCCTGAGGCCAGGGCACTGAGGACACCTGACCTCTATGTTCTGACAGGAGACGGCTCTCTGGGCCCAACTCTGAAGCACAGTGAGGATCTTGAAGCTGGGCCCAGCTTCTCTCATCACACGGTTCATGCTCTGAGGGCCCCAATTGCCCGTGTGACAGTCAGGGACAAGGGACCTGAGTCTGCTCACTTAGGACTTCACGGCTGATTACATAAGGAAATAAAAGCAGGTCTTCAGGCAGTGAGGACAGACACGTTCCTCTCCGTGCAGCCAGCACGTCTGTGGGCTCCTCCAGCGTTGCCCCCCCCCCCCCAAGTTCCTAAGCAGCTCCAGGGAGCTGGGTTCCAGGCAGTAGCAGCCTCTAGATCAACCTGGTTTTGAATCCCAGTCTTGCCTCTTTCTGGCTGTGTGACTTTGAGCAAGTTGCTTCACCTTGCTGAGCCTCAGCCTCCTGTCCTTTATAGCACTGATGGTAACATCTACCTCATAGAGTTGCCTGAGGATGGGACGGTGAGTGCCACACACACAGGGCCTGACACCGAGTGGTGCTGTCATAACCCTTGGCAGTGCTACTAGTCACCCATCATTCTCATTAGACGTTGGGCTTTCTCGTTCTCAGAGTGCATTCATTCTTCATCTGGTCCTTTAGGAGGTTACTGTGTCCCACGTGGGGCAAGGAGTAAGTCACAACTGGCCTCTGAGGGGAGACAGACCTGCAAGAAGCTAACAGAGCTGTTGGGGGCACCCAGAGCAGGCAGATGAGGCCACCCAGGAAGTACAGTGACCTCAGCAGGGAGCCGAGTAGGAACTGTCAGGAGGAGCCTGGTTAAAGTGACCGTGGTCACCTGCGTGGGGTGGGCACAGTGTGTGTGCATGTTTGGGAGGAGAGTGGAGAAGTGTGTGGTGACACAGACCAGGGAGGCCAGACCACAGGGCCCTGGACACTGCCACCAGGAGCCCCGAGGATCTGCCCCTCTGCCCCAGTAACAGGAGAGGAGGCCATCGCAGGTGGAGGGCCGGGATGACTCGGTCAGGTTTTCACTCTCTTGGGGAGTGGCCTGCAGGGAAGAGACTGGGGTCAGGGCAGGCACTCGGGGTGTGATGCATGGTCCAGGGGAGGCCAGCAGGTCTGAGCAGGGTGGTGACAGTGAGGAGGCCAGCTCCCTACCTACCAGGGCTGTGTGGCCTTGGGCAGCTTACTCTGCTCTCTGGATCTGCAAAATGCCATTGTCGTGAGGATTAAATGAATGAAACATGCGAGGCCCTTAGACGGATGCCCAGCACTGGGTGTGCGCTCAGTGCGAGGTGGCCACTGTGGCTGTCACTTCACAGCCGCACAGCCGGGTCCCTGGTGGGCTCAGGCCAGATGTGGCCAGGGAGTGGAGAGATGGGGGAGAGCGAGTGGCGTGGGGAGATGGGTACGTGTTCCAGGGACCAGGCCAGGCCCTGCACCTGGGTCCCACCGTGGCTCTGTCTGCTGGGGGCCACAGCGCCCTTCTCCTCTTCCCGGCACCTGGCACGGCCCAGGGCTTTATTACTGTAACCAGACGGCAATGCCGGGCTGAGCCTGGAGGTCATCTGCTGACTTCTGGGGAGCACATCTGCTCAGTGCATAGGGCACAGGGGACATCTGGGCCCAGCCTCCCCATCTGTAGTAAGGGGAAGGGGCTGAGTGGTGCTTCCCTGGGGTCCCTCGTCACCTTGGCAGATCTCGTGGCCTGTGAGTTGTCAGCCTCCAGGGCCCCGGCACCCACGCCTGGGAATGTGAGGTCACACTCATGTGACAGGAAACATGGTGCCTCCCCCAGGAGAGGAGCCCAGCCAAGGGTCTCCTCCACCATCACTCTCCCGCACCCTGACCCTCTGACCCTCATGGCGTTCTACTTTGTGAGCACACAGGAGACTTCAAAAGGGAGGCCACCCTAGCCCATGCAAGGGAGCCTAGGCTGCAGAACAGTGACAGGAAGGTCTCCCAAGAGGCCATGCCACCTCCAGCACTTCCTGGAGGACCACCAGAGAAGCAGATCCCGTCTCCCTGTGCAGGGACCCTCTTGCTTCCACTGCACTCAGACCCCTTCCTGCTTCCCCGTCTCCTGCCCTGGGTCATAAGAAGGACACAGAAGCCATCCTGAGGGGTGTGCAAGGGAGGCGTGGGGTGCTGAGCCCACCGTACACTGCTCACGGATTCTCTTCTGCCTGAGATCTGCAGCTTGTCCCCTGCTGCCCCAGAAATGCCCTCCCTCTGCCAATCTGGCTCCATAGGATGGTGTGGCCTTCTACAGGGGGCACGAGGAAGCTACGGATCTTCTGGTCTGTCAGCACGTCCTGCTCTCACCTGTCCAGGCTGGAGGGAGACAGGGAGGCTCCCTTTCCCAGGTGTGGAAGAGAGGAGCCCCACCCCCAGCAACTCTTCAAATGCATGAGAACTGCAGGGTCCCAGCGCAACCTCCTCACATCCCCCATGCACTAGAGACCGTAAACTGAAGCCCAGAGAAGTGAAGGGGTCCCCTGAGCCCACAATGAGAGTAGACAGGGCTGTGTGTCAGTCTGGCCTCTGATCTGTGCTTGACCAACACTTTAGGGACTAGACCAGGCCAGGGAAGTGTCTACTAGGGTTCCACAGCCCAGGGAACTGGCCCAGTTTCCTGGCAGCAGTATTGTTACTTCCAGAAGGTATCTAGGTTCTCCCTAAAGACCCTTTCTTTTGTGCAAGGTGGGATCTGATGGGATAAAGAAATAGTTATTCTGTATTATTATTATTATTATTAATTATTATTATTATTTTGTTACTGGGGATTGAACCCAGGGGCACTCTACCACTGAGCTACATCCCCAGTCCTTTTAATTTTTGAGACAGTGTCTTGCTAAGTTGCTTGAGGCTGGCCTCAAATTTGAGATCCTCCTGACTCGGCCTCCCCAGTCTAAGATTACAGGTGCATGCCACTGTGCCCAGCTTGGGAGGTAGTTTTCAAACTGTGTTCCAGGAGGCTGTGGCAGCAGGGTTCCCCTGAGACAGACCCCAGACCCAGTGCCTTGCAGAAACCCTCAAGGCCAAATGGTATTCACAGAAGAGAACAGGGTCCTGAGTCTGAAGGCTGGGTTCAGACCCCTCCTCTTCTGCTAACTTGGAGCAGTGCCCTCTTGGAAGGGGCCCTAATTGCTCATATGGGGCAGTTAGAGGGGGCTATGGAAGCCCCTGGTAAATGGGAGGGGTCACAGGTTCAGGAAGGTCCTTGAGCCTGGGGCTTTGGGGTGGGGGTGGGGAGGCAGCCTTGGAGCCCAGGCACTTCCTCCTCCTCCTCCCCAGAGGGGCCAGAGCCTTACAGAGAAGCGACTTGGAGTCAACAAAGACAAATTGGTTTAATTGACCCAAATTAGCAGCAGGAAGGGCCTGGATGGCCCAGCTGCTGGTCCATTTAATCACTGTCATCCTGTGTGGTCAGGGACAGTCCCCTCCCCCAAGGCCATCAGGGTCATCCTCCCTGTGAATGGCAGCCTCTCTGGTGTCCTCCATCTACAGGAAGTAGGGCTGGGACTTTGGGGACAAAGACAGCCTCTGGCCAGAGGCCAGAGCTCCCCGTAGAGCTCACAGCCTTGCCTAGGACACCGGGACCCTCGTTCTGAGTTCCGCTGGAGTTCTGGGGCACAGTGGCACTGACCGAAGGACCTCTGTTGAGACTCTGTCCACCTCCTGGGCTTTAGAGGTGGGCAAAAGGGTGTGCTCTGCAGGGCCCCCTGAGCTGCTGTGCTCCCCTCTTTCAAATCCTCACCAATTCCTTTCCAATGCTGGGGCCAGGTCAACGGGGACCTCCTGAAAAACTTATCAGGTTGCCAGCCACAGCCCTCAGTGGCCCCTGGGTTCCTGTGGGCTGTTCCTGCCAAGGGTCTGCACTTTGAGCGGGCAGGAGGACCTCTGTCCACCCCAGGGGCCCCCTGCTTCCCGCCTGTGGAGATCTTCTTGCCTCTCACAGCAGACACTGGTGGAAGGCCCATGGTGAGCTGAGCCTGGGCCTGGGTGACAGATCATGGCCTCACCTTACAGATCCCCTTCTCCAGCGGCACCCAACTTTTTCCCGTTTGGAATCTCATCCAACAGCAGCTCTTGCACGCTGCTCTGGGCCCCGTGCGGAGTACCCAGTGCTCTGTGCCCTTCCCAGCTCCATCCTGGACGCCAGCTCTGCCTGGGTCACGCTCCAACCAGGTCTCCTGCCCCAGGGCTCTGCCTCCCTAGACCTTTTAAGCCCTTCTCGGGCCTCTCCCAGCTGCTTCTCTCTGTGACCATTCAGGCCTTCTTCCCTCTGACAGCAAGGTCGTCGGACATCTCCATGGACGCTCTCCTGGGTTCAATCCAGGTGCCAAAATGCACTGCAGAGAAGACCCTGAGGGGGGAGCCCCTGCTAACTAGCTTCCCTGAAAGCAGAACATCTCTGTCTCCGTCTCTCTCTCCCACACCCACAGATGCGTGTGAACGCACGCACGCGCACACACACACACACACACACACACACACCCCATATTCCACAGACGGGCTTCAACTTATAAAAGGGCTGCTTATTAAAAGTTCATTGGAAATTGGCTCTTAGAACTCGGAAAACACATTTCAACACGTTTTCCTACACAGACCACATTATCAGGAGTCATCGGTAGTAGTTCAGGTTGAATATCCCTTATCTGAAATGCTTGGGACCAGAAGTGGTTTTTAGTTCCATTTTTTTTTTTTTTTTGCCTATCTTTTTGGGAATATTTGCATATACCTAATGAGGTATCTTGGGGGATGGGACCTAAGTCTAAACATGAAATTTATGGGTGGCTCCTCAGCACCTGACATGCATAGCCTGAAGGTAATTTTACACGATATTTTTAATGCACCTGCATTTTGACTATGATCCATCATGTGAGGTCAGGCGTGAAATTTTCCACCTGGGGTGTCATGTCTGTGCTCAAAAAGCTTCAGAGTTTGGAGCGTTGGGGATTTCAGGTGTTCGGATTAGGAATGCTCAGCCTGTGGTAGTTATCGGTATTAATATTCCCAGGCTAGCCTACCAAGCGGATTTTTACCCATAATTTGGTGAGTATTTATTGATCCCCTACTATGTACATGCTGAGACTGATTGGCAATCTAAGAGAGATACCTTGAATTCTGGGTCCCAGAGCAGGGGACCAAGTGAGGCAGAGGAGGCAGGAAATGGAGAGGTCCCTCTAAGTCACTTAACACTACGACAGGCCCATCTGCGACTCACCTCTGCCTCCCTCCTCCATCCCAGGGTCCCATCCTTTCATCCTCGGGGTCTCCCTGTCCCCTTCCCTGTGCAGGTCCCAGCTTCAGGGGATCCCCCCCTAGGTCTGTCCCAGTGCCACAGTTCCCAGAGCCCCCCTATCCTAATCTGGGAGGCCTGGGTGGTCCCACCGTCCCTGCTCTGCAGCATCGGGAAAGGCTGGCTCTGGCCGTGGGTTTCCATCTTGGTTTCCCATCAGAATCACCCGGAAGCAATTTCTGAATCTCTAGGCAGAAACCCAGACCCCAGCATTTAAAAAATACTCCTCAGCATGCAGCCAAGACTGAGCACCACTGTCTGACCTGTTCTGTGTCTTGCAAAAGGTATTGTCTTGTCCTCCGCCTCAACCCGCAGATCCCCAGAATCCATAACTGCCCACCCTCCCCTGACTGTGACGCGGCAGCAGCAGCCGACACTCGTTTTGCACAGGCCATCAGGGAGGGATGGGGATATCCTGACAGCCTCAGTGCCGAGGCCACAACCAGACCAGCCCACCGCCACAGTGAGGACAGGAACTCCAAGATGATGTGACTGACCGCTGGCCAACGGGTGGGGTGCTGAGCCCCGACCGGATGCATGGTGCTAGGTGTTCCTATGCAGCTTCTAGAATGCCCCCTAATGAGAGCGATTCATCTTCCATGATCCGACTCTCCATGCACCCTCTTGCTGTGAAGGAACCCCCACCTCTGTTTCTTCATTAGAGGCCTGCTCTGGACAGTCCTTGGAACCTGCTTCCAATTCCATCTAGAAGGTCTTTGCCTAAGGCTGGCCGTGTCCCAGCTGGGTCCCTCCTTCTGTCACTGCTTGGAAGCCCTGTCCATCTATTCCATAAGCATGCCACTTATTTTCACCCACCTGGGCTCTGTCGGGCCCCCCGTGAGCCATCATCTGTGAGCTTGGGATGGTGAGCGCACGCCCAGGGTAGACAAAGGGTGGCAGATGTGAGGACCTGGTAGAGGCTGGAGATCTGAAGCCATAATTCACGTAGCAGCAAGAGCTGCCGAGAGGGGCCGGCTGGAGCTTCCAGCAGGGAGCAGGAGGTGGTGAGAGCTCCTCAGGTCAGCACCCGTCCACCCCCAGGAAAACCCTAAGCTGCCAGTCCAGGCCCTGCCCAGGTGAGCCGTCATGCTGAGCGCTGGCCCACATCCCCAGGCTGGTGGAAGGTAATTTCGCATTTGTAACAATTATTCACATAATTGGGTTCCAATTAAATCAGAGAGGGGAGTGTTGGGCTGCGTCTGTGTTTGCTCTCCGTCTTCCTCCTCCTGCACATCAAAGGGAGCGCAGGCAGGATGAGTAACAGGCTCTTCCTCCTCTGGAGTGAACCCACCTTCTCAGGGGTGTCTCCCGTGCCTGCGGCTCTCATTGGGGCTGAACTCACTGCAGGGTGCCCAGGGGTGCTGGGTGCCCAGGCAAGTACCAGTTCTTTTCCTGGACTTCACCCCCACTGGAGACAGAGTGGGGTCCCAGGGAACTGCGGGTAGAGAGGGTGGGCCTGCTCCCATCAACAGCACCGCGCAGGCCCCCGGGGTGGCACGGTAGTGGGTGTCTGGGGGAGGGAGAAAGTGGGCCAAGAGCTGGCCAGCTGGGCTCCTTGGGGGTGTCCCAAGGGCTGCTGGGTAACAGGGAAAGGTGGTACCTCCACGTTCCCTCCAACCCACAGCTCTGATCTCATCTGTATCACGCGTGGCCTATCTTGCCTACAGGTAGCGTATAAATATGTTATGATGTGTTGTATATTGGTTATACATTTTTCTGGCTAAAAATATTTTAGAAAAACCACTGCTTGCATACACATCTATCACATCTCAGACAAGGAGACTGAGGCCCAGAAAGGGGAAGGGTCTTGCTCAAGGCTACACACTGTCCCTTTGCTACAGAGGAAGGCCCCTCACCTCAACCCCCAATGGCCAGGTGACGGTAGAGCTCCATGGGCCAGAGGGGCGGAGGGGAGTGAGGGTGGAGATTCCCAAGGGAAGCCCTGCCCAGGTCATGGTCTCTAGGTGGAACTTCCCTCCCTAGCGCTGGAGGGACTCTCTTGCCTCTGGTCTCAGGCAGAGCCCACACTGAAAAGAGGTCATGGTCACGAAGAGCGGCCAGGGCCATGGCTGAGAGTTTGTCCATGGCGGTCCTGAGTGTCAGCCCCAAGGAGAACCGAGCCACGTCTGGGGACCCTGGCTGCAGGAGCTCCTCAGAGGGACCATATCTGCAGAAAGACACAAGTTCATTCAGTGTCTGGCAAACAGTAGGAATTCTGAAAAGCTTGGGAGCATGAATGAATGAAGGAGACCTCAGTCTAGCGGTCAGGACCTAGGTTTCTAAGAGGGGTGAAAGAAACGGGCTCTGTCGTAATTTGAGATGCAGAACAAGGAAAGGGAGAATCAGACGGGCCTCAGGGTGTCCCCCAAGCCCTGCCAGAGGGAATTCCCCACTGATGGGGTGAGCCTAGCTCTCCTGGGGGCGTCTCTTGTGTGAGAGAGGCAGGCTCCTCTGGTGGAGTCCTCAGACGGATCGGGGAGGCACAGCTGTCCCTGGGAGTCCCCAGTGTGGTGGAGCAGGCTGAAGGGAAGGGGTGGATGTTCTTGCCCCAGGAGCTCCCTGTCAGATGGAGGTCACAGCCCTGACCTTGGCATTCCCCTGGCTGAGGGAGGAGGCCAGGCCCAGGGTGCGAGGCTGATTTTCTGCTTTCTGGCCTTGGAGCTGAGGAACCCTGCGTCTGGATGCCCTGCAGGAAGAAGCCGGGAGCTGTGGCCAGGCAGGCAGGAGAGCCATCGGCATTCCGGTCAGGCAGCCAGTGGCTGAGTTATTATTATTTCTCTTTTTTTTTTTTTTTTTGAGCTACTTAGAGCAATTTACAGAAATCATTTAGGGGCCGTTTAGGGAGAAGAGAAAAGATGAAGACTTTTAAAGGCAGGGCCCCGGGAAGGTTTTATGCAAATCAGCTTTGCAGGGACTGAGGACCAGTCTAGATTCCCAGAGGGGAGCGGGGCAGGAGGTCCCTGGTCCCCACACTCCAGGGCTGGGAGACTCGGGGAATAGCTGGGAACCATGGAAAGGGATCAGGGGGGGCCTGTATTGGACACGGGCTGAGACACGAGAGCAGGGAGCCCGCTCCCCGGCTAAGCCAGCTGCTCCAAGCTCTGTCTCCCTTCTGTGTATGGGGCACCGTACAGGAGCACAGCTAACGGCCCTGGGACCAAGCTGAACGGGTATGACACTGCCTCATGACACTGGGGGCCAGAGGCAGAGCCTTGGGACCCATCACCCCAGAGAGGAGAAATCACTCTTTTTAGGCTGGACAAGGATACAATTGGCCTTGGCTGGGCAGGATCAGAGGTCTGAGCTGGATGCCTGGGAGCACAGGTTGTGTGTGTGTATGTGTGTGTGGGTGTGTAAGTATGTTACACACCCACACACACACAAACACACACACACACAATGTGAAAGGGGAGTGGCGTGGTCACAGAGACGGGAGTAGTGGGGGAAAAACGAGAAAATCAGTCACATATTAGCGAAGCTGTCCCCACAGTCCCCACCTCCTGCTACTTGTGATGTGATTAACGGAGATGGAATCTGGTCATCCCATGCCCACACCATGCCTTCTGGGGTGCATCTCCCAGATACAGCCCACAGGGGAAGCTGGAGGTGGGGGCGAACTCAAACTCAGTGACAGGCCTGGGAGTCAGGAATCTGGGTCTTCGACCTGCGGTTGCAACTCCTGACTGCTGGGTGACCTGAGTTAAGATCATCCCCCTCTCTGGGGCTTAGTCCCTCATCTTTAAGACAGGGATGGTTCCAGGTGAGAGGGGCATGAAGTCCCCTTCTAGTTTCCCTGGTGTAAGTTTCTTTGACTTTAGGGACCTTGCCTCACTGAGCGGCCCCTCTGTGCCACTGTCTGGAGAGTCTGCAAGTGTAAGTAGTGTGCAGGGCAGCTCCCCAGCCCCCCGCCCGCAGCAGGGAGGCTCAGGCTGCTCTTTCTTTCCAGTGGCTGGTCCCCAGGATGCAGGCCTAACATCCGCTCTTTCTAGCTAAGATTAATCGTAGCTCCTGAGCCTCAGCTCAACAACCCATGGAGTCCCCTCAGGGAGCAGAAGTGACTTTGGCCAAGGGGTCCCTGCAGAAGCCCCTGACTCCTGGGCCACATCCCCAGCCCTATTTTGTATTTTTGTTTAGAGACAGGGTCTCACTGAGTTGCTCAGCACCTGGCTTTTGCTGAGGCTGGCTCTGAACTCTTGATCCTCCTTCCTCAGCCTCCCAAGTCGCTGAGGTTGCAGGTGTGTGCCACCGCGCCCGGCCAGGCTGCATTCTTTGCCAGCACCACTGCAATAGCTGGGTGGGAAGGCTCTGGGCAAAATGTCCACCCCTGGAGCTGCTGGAACTCAGCCTGCCGGCGGCTCACACAGATTTTGGCAGTGGTTGCTGCAAAACGACAAGAATCCCACCAGACCCACTTCAAAGCCCCAGTGAGTCCAGGTGTTCTGGCACCTCTGCCACCCTGGCATGGATTGCACTCCACTGGCATTGCTCACATCCTTGCCCTGTGACAAGGGGAACTGTACTTTCATCACCACATGCCTGGAGTTTGCTGCAGTGCTTGGTGATGAGGAAATGTCCAAAAACATGCACTAAATAAAACAATAGCTACCATTTATTGAACACGTACTATAAGCCAAGCACTGCCCCAAGTCCGGAACTGGCATAAACTCATTTATTCATTCTAATAGCTTCATGAAGAACATAGTCCTCATATCCCATCATTTAAATGTATAAATGGTGCCACAGAGAAGTTAAGTGATTTCCCCAAGGTCACACAGCTAGGATTTGGCCGGCCAATGTGCTACTGAATAAGTGAATGCAGGAATAAATTCTTCACCTCTGGTCCCTGTCACCCATTTAACTACCAATCTGTCTTCCTAGTGGCTCTCTGGGTGGAAAGGGTGAGAGGATGGGAAGGAGTCACCTCCATGATTGATTCTCTCATCTCACAAATACGTGCTGAGTGTTTCTGGTTGGGCTCTGGTTCTGGTGTTGGAGCACAGAAGCAAACAAGACTCACGTGGCCCCTGCTCACGGGGGCTTCCATTCCAAAGGGGGTCAGTGTGCAGACCAGTGGACACATACCCAAGTAACATGCCACATGGCGGAAAACGGAGTGGAGTGAGAGGGAAGAGGTGTCCAGGCAGGACACCAGACGAGAAGGCCGGGCAGCAAGACCAGGTCCCCAAGGCTCTGTGCCTGGCATGCTGGGGATGGCAAAGAAACCAGCACGGCTAGAAATGAGCAGCAGGGAGAGGTGGGGTCCAGAAGGGGACAGCCATGAGGGCTTGTGAGCTGCCGCGGGGACTTTGGCCTTCACTCCTGGTGAGGCAAAGATGCTGAGCAGAAGTGGGCTCGACCTGACCCGTGGTTTCCAGGGGGACATGGTCTCCGGGGTGGGGGAAGCTGGGCACCACCTCCCTGGCCCTGGACAGAGCTGCTGGACTAGATGGGAGTCGCAGTGGCCAGCATGAACCACACCAGCGCTGGGCAGGGCTGGACAGGGCAGGACAGGGCAGGACAGGGCAGGGGACTTCCAAGGAGGCCTGCAGGGAAGGGCCTGGGCCCAGCTCACCAGGGCCAGTGTGTGACTCCTGGGGAGAGAGCCGCAGGGCCTCGGGCAGCAGCCAGCCCTGTGCCCACAGCACTGGCCCCGGGCAGCCTGGCTTGCTGGACTCCAGATGCGCTGCTGGGGAGCATCAGGAGCACAAGGACCGAACAGGAAAGAAGGGACCATGGCGCAGGACTCCATGTGGAATGTGAGGTGACACGACAAATCTTTGGATACATTGGTTCAAATGAACGATTAAAATCAGTGTCCGCTGTTTCTTTTTCTCATGTGAAGACTAGCAGTGTTCTAAAGCAGACCCGTGGTTCCTGTTCTGTCTCTTCTGGATGGGGCAGACGCCGCCCAGCAGCCTGGACGTTCAGGACAGGGACACTGAACTCCAACTGGAGGAGGGAAGGGTTTGTCCCCACACACAGCTGGCCTGAGAGCCAGGAGGGGAGTGAACAGTTAGGTAGAGGGAGGACGTGGCTGGAGAGTGGCGAGCAGAGTGGAGCAGGCTTGTTTGAGGTGACCCCTGCGGCCAGCAACACCGTGGACCGTCAGTGACCACGGTGACCATATACTGAGCCGACTGTGCAAGGCAGGGCCAAACCTCTGCTGCCCACTCAACGGCCACACGGGACGGGCAGGCTTCTCTTCCCATTGTTGTCGAATGAGGAAACTGAGATGGAAGAGTGGCATGCCCAGGGCCACCTGTCCCCAGCCAGGAGTGGAGGAGCAAGCCCTGGGCCAGGACCTTCAAGGGCCAGGCTGCAGGACCTGGGAAGGCCTGGGCTCCATTGCAGAGACTCCCCGGGACCCTGAGCCTGACATGCCACACAGGCTGCCTGCGCTGGCCTAGGGGCCCAGCCTTAGGGGCTACCATGGCAGGGGTCACCATCAGGAAGCGGTGGCGTGGCCATCCAGGTACTGGATGTTGTGGCCGGAAGCTGGAGCCGGAGGAGCGTCCTCCACCCCAACAGGCTGCAGAGGCGCTGAGACTGTGGGCAGAGGCCTGGGGCTGCTTTCTGGGGAGGAAAGGAGGAGGGAGAAAGGAACAGGGGCCGGCCGCTGGCCACTGCTTTTAAAATCCAGGAGCATGTTGCTAGGAGTCACCAAGGGAAAAAAAAAAAAGATCCCAAACAAAACAAAAACCCAACCTCCGGGAAGCCTCTGGCAAGTCTCTTGTGTTCTCCAGGCCTTGGCTGCTAAAATAATGAGTGCACTTGCAAATACTGAGCCTCCGCCATGTGAGCTGCCTGCCCCCTTCCATTTGCCGTCCGGCCTCATAGAGGTGGAGACCAGGGAGGAGAAGGGCAATCAGGCCGGAAGCGCTGTCAGGACTCTGCTAAGTGGCAGAGGAGGCTCTCACACTCAGACCCCTTCCCTGGATCTAAAGCAGGCTCCTTGCCATGCAGCGGTTCCTTGGATGACTTCTCATGGTCATTCCCATTTGGAGATCCCTGACTCCCAGAGGGGCTGCTGCAGCAAATTCCTTCCGCTTTATACCAATCTGCAAAATGACCCCTGACCCAATAAATATTGGGACTCCTGCTCTGATCATTGCCATTTCCCCCTCTAACCCTTCCAGGCCTCCCCAGCATTCCACTGATCATGAGGTCACAGTCCTGAGAGGCCTTAAGAACGTCCAAGTCAAGGATTACCAACCACGTACCTGGGCACACAGCCTCATAGCCTGCACTCGCCGCCGGCATCCCTGGCTGTCCCCAACCTGCACTCTGAATGCTCTAAGGCCAGTAGCTATTTTTGCCCTGTGTTTCTGTCCTTCTCAGGGAATCAGACCCAAGAGACGCTGAGTGTCCAGCCTTCTGAAGCAGAATTTGAGCCTGGCTGTGGGCTCTTGGAGTGACACCTCTTCCTTGAAGCCTCCCCTGAGCCCCTCTAACCGTTAAGGAATTTTCCTTTCCCTCCCTCCCTCCACAGCACTCTGTGTCCCTTCCACAGTGTCTGCGGCTCTGCATTTGATCACAATCTCTGCAGACGGAGCTCATCTCCCTGGGATGCCCCATTAGAAGCTCCCTACGGGCAGGCGGTACATTTCCTTCATCTTTCCACTCAACCCGGTGCCTGGCATGCGCTTATAAAATTAACAGCAACAATATTGACAACTGTCGTTTTTGCACATCGACTGTGTGCTAAGTGTGACTCTAAATATTTGGCGTGTCCTAATACACTGAATCATCATAGCAACCTTCCTTGTAAATGGGGTAATTTCGTAATCATTTGCAAATGAGGAAACCGAAGCACAGAGAGGTTAAATAACTTGCCCCACACCACACAGGGTTTGACTAAGATGAGCAGTTTGGTTCCAGAGCTGAGTGCAGGGAAAGGGTGAAGGGGGTGGGGAGCCATAAGGGGAGGGGGGAGCCATAAATGTCTCCACTATGTGGAATCGGAGCAGGGTCGCTGCTAGCCCTGGGGGGTTGCACTGAGTGGCACACAGTAGGTGCTCAGTAATAATGGACTATTAAGATAACGAGACACTTCGATGGCTGTTCAGACACAGGTGTGCGGCTGGTGGGGGCTGGAGGCTGAGGAGAATATCCCAGGCAGGAGGACTGGCAGTGCCCACCTGGCTCTCACCCCGCCACTTCCGCCAGCTCCAGCCGCCTGTCCCCAGCCTTCAGACCTCTCATGCCTGGGCTGGCGGCTGGCAGTTTTTCTCCTGCCGAGAACAGCCATAGAAAATTGAGATCATTTCTCTGCCGTGCTGGCAGCTGAGAAAATGGCAATTTTTCCTATTTCCAATCCAAGAGTTCCTTCCTATTGGACAAATGCCCCATGAGCCTGTCGGGGCAGGGGAGAGTATGGGTCACCCCTGGGCAGGTCACATCCTACGAGGCGTGGGCTGCAGTGGTCATGCAAGCGACAGGCTGTGGGTGGCAGGAGGAGGGGGCCACCAACCAAGACCCCTGCGGGTGTCAAATAGGGGCAGGTGGCGAGGTCCCAGCAGCAGATGACCTAGTTGCTGCAGGCTGCTCGGGGACTCTAAGGAAATGGGGCTTTGCAGTCCTTGAACTCAAGAGCCTCCAGTTTATCATGCCCCCAATCAAGAGTGGCAGCAAATGAGACCCAGCATGTGTGTGTGTCACCCCCACGTCCCCTTAGAAGTGGAGTTTCTGTAAAGGTAGATGATTTCTTAAAAAATTAAAATTTGTACCGGGCTTGGTGGCTCACACTTATCATCCCAATAGCTCAGGAGGCTGAGGCAGGAGGATCACGAGTTCAAAGCCAGCCTCAGCAACAGCAAGGTGCTAAGCAACTCAGGGAGACCCTGCCTCTAAATAAAATACAAAATAGGGCTGGGGATGTGGCTCAGTGGTTGAGTGCCCCTGAATTCAATCCCTTGTAACCGCCCCCCCCCCAAAAAAATTAAAATTTGTGAAAGAAATGTGAAGTTGCTTAGCATCCCAAATGCCCTGCAGAGGACAGCTGGCCTGTGGGCTCCACCAGGATGGTTCCCCGTGGCTCTCAGCTTGCAAGCTAGCTTTCTCACCAGGGCCTCTGGGCCCTGTAAGACCCACCCACTCACCCACCCACCCATCATGGCACTCCAGCCCCTCTGGCTTCCCTTCTGCTCCTCGAATGGTCAAGCTCGTGCCCCAGGAGTCTGACACTGGCTGCTGCCTCTGCCCTCAGGCTCTCTCGGGTGCAGATGTGTGGCTCTCACTCAGTGCACATCCTCCCCTGACCCTGTCTCTGCTGGGTGATGCTTCATCCAACAGTCATTCGCTTTGATGCTAATCATCTGTCCCCAACGCACACGCTCCTCAGAGTTCCCAATTCCCCTTACCCTACTTTTTGCCTTCTAACAGATATAACTGCTGACTTATTGGATAGATTCATTCCCGACCTCTGCCTTCCCTTCCCCCACGATGCAGGCAGGTTCCCTGAGGGCAGGGGTTTTGTTGTGCCCACTGATCATGGCAGCGCCCCAGCTGAACACCTGTTGGGTGACAGGTGGGGGTGTCCCTGTGCACATTCATGGATTCCTCTGGCCCATTACCAAATGCTTGCTTCTCGTCAGACACCCCTGGGTGGGCAGCGGCCGCAAAGCCATCACGCCCTGTCTGTGTCCACGTGAGCCCAGGGCCAGTGGGGAAGCCTAATGAAAAGCACAGCAAATCTGCTCACATGATAATCGAGTGGCCTTCTCTGGTGGACATGCTGTGGCTGGGGAGCTGGGCAGGTGATGGGTGGGAAGGTGCTCGGGTCAGAGGGGGCAGCAGGTGCAGAAGCTCTGATGTGGGAAAGAGCATGACTCGTCCAGGAGAGGGGTGGAGGGCAGCTCCAGGTGAGGCTGGAGAGGCCCCCACGGGTGGTCCCTGTCTCTGTGGCTCATTCTGTGCTTGGTCCCTGTTTGCAGGACACGGAGAGGTTTGCTAAGAAGACCTCCCTGTGCGGGCTCAGAAAACCTGACTTCCAAAGCTGGTGAGGCCAGGGCTCTGTGAAATGGGGACCACAGGGCTACCTGCACGTGGCGGCCACCATGAGCGTCAAGTGGATCTGAACCGCACAGGCGGTTGGAACTCTCCATGAGGCGGCGTGGGACGGCGACTGAGCAGGCGCGCACTGAGCATGCGCCTCTCTTCTGGCTCCCACCGACACGACACCTTGCTCCTGCCGTGACAAGTCTGCTGCATCATCTGAACCAAGTTGCCAAAAATACATCCAGTTCTGGGCCAGAGCCAGGCTCCCCACAGCCCCCAGGTCTCAGGGCCGGGGCGGGAGGACCGTAAGGGAGGGCCCTACAACCTCTGAGCAAAGGGGCGTCTCTCCCACCAGACCCGCGGCAAGCAGGCGACCATGGCCACCTGTGCAGGCTGCTCATCAGATGGGCCTCTGTGGAGACGAGGCTGCCTCTCTTGTCAAATGGGGTGCTCCCTGAGGGCACCCCACCTCTTCTCCTCTCCTTCAGTAAAACAGAGAGGCTGCCACCCAGTGCAGCGCAGCTCTCCTGTTTGAAGTTGGTCGCTGCTGGGGCTATGATCCTGGGGAGGGGTCTGAGGCGGAGGGGAGGGGTGTCCTGGCTGTCTGCTCTCCCTGGGGCCAGGGGTCTGCCCTGGAGGTCCCCATGTTGTTGGGCCTGGACATCTTAGATGGAGATGCCTTCGGGGAACCTGAACTGCTTTAAGAGACATCCATCCATCCTGGTGACCATGGGCACACTATTCTCTCAGCCCCTCCTAGGATCAGGAGAGAGATGGGCCCCGGGAGACACAATAAGCTGAGAAACCCCACACCAGCCAGTCCACATGTTCCCACTGCTCCCAGTTTGAACTGATTAGGGAAGTCATTTATGCCAAGAGAGTCTCCAGTCGCTCATCCCCATAGGCCATAGGTGTGGGTGAGAATGCAGTGGGAAGGACTCGAGTTGGATAAAAAGGAGAACTTTCCAAAGGCAGATAATTATTTAGATAATTTAGGCAAAAAAAAGGGGGGGGAGATTTTCTTCAATTATCTTTTCTACCCCCATTTTTTTTTGCACTGAATAATTCATTCTTGCATTCATTCATTTGTGCAATAAGCACTGAATTATCTAGGTAATTGCTCCCATTTTCCACTCCATCCTGCTGGGCTGTCTGTTAGCCAGCAGAGCCTGGGGTGCTGGAGTGTGTGGGGAGGGGGTTAGGAGGGAGGGGAGCTAAAAGGGGCAAAGGGAAGAGTGGAAAGGGGACGGTCACTTCTGGACTTGCAGCCTGTGGGTGCTGAGGGTGCTCTCAGGGCTGGCTTGTCCCCCTGTGACCGTGCTGGCCTCACTTCTCAGGACCCCCTCCCTGGGCTGTCCATTTGTCCCCCAGAGACTGGTGTGTGAGGCTGGCTGAGTGCTGGTGCTCCGTGACACCCTGCCTCATCCTTGGGGACGGCTGGAGATGGCGCAGCCGGCTGAATGGCTGATAACGAGTCCTGCCTTTCTTTGCATTTAAAAAGACAAGAGAAGGAAAATAGGAAAGGACATTTATTTTCTTGGAAAAGAAAAATATATATATATATACGCACACAACCGGTTCATTAATTTCTTATTAAAATTCCGTGTTGAGCACGGGCGAGGAAGGAGTGGGGGAGACCCTGGGGAAGGGGCGGGAGGAGATCATCCCCGCTTGTTAGCGCCTGCCCATGTTAGTGCCCATGGAGGGAGGCCCGGGAAGGTGAGGGGTGATGAGGGGGCTTCTCATCACCAAGCAAGGGCGGGACTGGGCCTGGACAGTTCCTCCTCCTCTCTGCAATGGCAGAGGAGGAAAAGAGGTCTCAGGGAGGAGCGAGATTCCTGGAGCCATGCAGCAAGTCTCGATGACAGTCCGTGTTTGAACCCAGGCATCCTGCATCCTGGGGGCTGTGGCTTCAAACTGCTTTGCGATGGCGAGAACCCAGGGCTGCCTGGTCTCTGCAACTGGGCCTGGAGCTCGAGACTGGGAGCTGGGAGGGAGACCCAACCCCTCTGTGTTTCTTTTTTAGTGCTTGGTCAGGTTGATTAAGGAACGCTACAGTGATGGATGGCCTCCCCTGCTAGGCCAGAGGCTGCCTGGAGACTGGAAGAGGCTGTGGAGAGGGAGGATGGCTGGGCTTGGGGGGGGGCCTTCCGTCAATCCAGGAGCCCTGTTCAGGCTCTGGGCTGGTCCTGGTTCCAGAACTAACTTGGGGGATGACCTTGGTCAGCCCTTGGCCTTGCGTGTCCATTTCCTCAGCCATCCAGTGGTTGGACGTGATGGCTCTGTGGATGTCACTACATGATGAGCAGGGAACAAAGCGAGACCCTGCCCCGGGCAGGCAGTGGGCCAGGCCCTGGGGGTGGGGGGCAGCCCCTCTCAGGTCTGGTGTCTGCAGGAGCATCACACCTGCCCCCAGCCTCAGGGGTCCGTGGGGGCTTATCTGGCCCCCAGCAGGGCCTCGGAATCACCCTGATAGCCCACAGGGGCCGCACCTCCTGAGCCAAGCACCCAGCCATCCTCAGAACAGATTCCAATAAAGCCCATTTTCTGTCACCAAGTTTATAACACATCCCCACCTACTGGCCTCAAACATTAACAAGGCTGTGTGGTGGCACCGGGCTCCATGTGGCCAGGAGGAGCAGGGGTGTGGGAGGAGGAAGGCAGCACACACCTGGCTCCCAGCAGCGGGGCCACCCCAGCCTGGCCCTGTCCTCCTGCATCTCCAAAGGAGGCCCCGGCTTGGGTCATCAGGGGAATGGAATGGGGAGCGTGGACACAGCCTGGGGAGAAACTCTGCGCTTTCTGGGCCGGGGGCCACACGCACTTGAGATCATGCACCCAGAGCAATGGGGGACACTGGCATTTATATCCTGAGACCATGTCATAACACGACACCTGGGATCCATGTGTCTTATAGATGCCACTCCAGGGGCATGGCATGGGCCTGCTCCTTCCTCTTGCTCTCTTCCTAGCGTCCCTGCCTGTCTCCTCCCCTGTCCCTCTTCTGCCCCAGCGCCCAGAGCTCTCTCCCTCGCCTCATCCAGTTCTTCTGAGCACCGACTATGTGTGAAGCACTGGAGTGAGAGGCAAAGACATGGAAGATGTGACTGTCTCCTGTCCTCGAAGCAGGTGGGAGTCAGGAGGTAAACACGCCTGTGCACATGCTTCCTGTGTGTGCCCAGCCTGGCTCAGTCTCTGAAAGGCAGGAGGATATGTAGAGGCAACACCAAGACAGTTCTAGTACTTCTGTTGGGGCAGGAGGGCTGCTGGAGAGAGCAGTCACTGGGAAATCTAGGGAGACTCCCCGGAGGAGGTGATAACTGAACTGTGCTTTGAAGGGTAGGAAATGATTTCTGGAGGAAGGGTAATCCAGATGGAGAGAACGGCACGTGGAAAAAGCAAAAAGGCAGGAGAGTGAAGAGTTACTCCTCATGAGGTACATGGAGGATGGAGAGGGGTGTACCAGACATGAAGATGTCCATAGGGACATGTCCATGGAGGATATTGGACACCAGGGCAAAGCTGACTAAGGCAGCTGATATGATCAGCTCTGCCACAGACTGAGCCACCAGCCGGTCCTCCCAAACTCACATTCAAACTAAATATGGAGGAGAGTCTCCCCAAAGACAGAATCAAGAAAATGGCCTTCACAGATGATCTCTGGAAGAGGCCTTGAGACTGGCAACAGTGTAGGGGACCCAGATACCCCCCACTATCTACCCTTTGAGCTGAGCTGGGCCCTGAAAGGAAATGGGGGGTTCTCTGCCCAGCAGTCCTGGCAGAAAGAGAGGAGGGCATGGATGGGCCAGAGACCACACTGCCTGTGGAAGGTGGGGGCACGATGGAGGCAGGCCAAGGTCACCCTCCCCAGTGGCGCCAGAGTCAGACAGAAACCCAGGCTACTTGCCTCCAGACTGTCTGTGTGGTCAGAACCCTGTGGCCCCAGGATCCTGCCAGGCGTCGAACAACTGCACCTGCCCCTCCACCCCGACAGCATCCTGGACCACCCAGAAAACCCAACCATGAATTAGGCTTGAGATTAAGTCCATGTGCCTTCCTTATCAGTGGAAATGGTTGGCAGAATGGCCATCAGGCAGCCTTGGAGGAGGAAGGGCCAGGGGACCTTTTTTTTCAGGGGGAGGTTTCTTTTATTTGGGCCTTTCCCATTCGGGGGATCCCCAAGTTTTAAGCATCTTCCCCAGAGCAGAGGGGAGACTCAGACATGGGATGGGGAAGAGGCCCCTTGTCTCAGGGGAGGAGGGGCTTGGAGAGGGAGTCAGACAGTCAGGAGGCGGAAGCCTGCCCCACCTCAAGTGTTTTCTTCCTGCAGCCAGGTCCTGAGCCCCATGTGTGCAGCACTGGGCTAGCAGTGGCTATGTGACAGATCCAGGAAAAAGCCACGGTTCTGCCCACTGCTCCAGGACCACCAGCAGGGAGACCCTTGGGTTCCTAAGGAAAACCAGAAGCAGAGAGCAAACAATCCCAGGCACTTGCAGGCAGCAACCAAGGCCCACCTGGAACTGGAGCCTAAAAAGCA
Organism: Marmota marmota marmota; assembly: GCF_001458135.2. Taxonomy (NCBI): domain Eukaryota; kingdom Metazoa; phylum Chordata; class Mammalia; order Rodentia; family Sciuridae; genus Marmota; species Marmota marmota. The sequence goes on along the minus strand of NW_025999891.1, from coordinate 8,650,370 downwards.
GACAAGATGCTGGCAGGTGACAGAGGGGAAAAGAAATTTAGTGCCAAACTGAGGGATTAGGAAGGGGTGGGTCGGTGGAGACCTAAGGACAGTGTTTGAGCTGCATGAGGTCTTAACTGGATTTCGGGATGGAAGTCTGACAGCAAAATGCAAAGGTGGGGAGAACCATGCCTGGACCCAGTCCTGAGCTCCCAGGTTTCCTCCTGCTGGGCACTTGGATTCCATGCTCACCGGGGCTAGTCGCCAGCAGCCCGCAGCTCCAGTGTACAGGGGAGCCCACCTCTATCCCTTTCCCATCCTCAGTCTTGCAAACCCCAGCAGGCAGAGATTTGGGGTTCAGCTGCACTCCCAGCCGCCCCACCCACTTCCACCTACCCCAGGCTGGCGCTTGCCCTGCCCATTGCTCTCCTAGTAGAGAACTGAGGTTTGCTATCACTGGTGAACTGAAGGCAAAACAGCCCCCGTAGAGTCACTCCCCACAGGGAACAACCAATCCCCATTCATAGAGAACGGTCAGCCAACTCCCCTCCCCCTCCTGGCCCCAGGACCCTTGGATTCTGAGAGACCATTCTTTTTCTTATTCTTTCAACCTTGAGAATGCGCCCTGGTCAGGGTGAGGGAGGCCGCTGGCTAGAGACCTTGGGCACACACATGGCGCGCTTGGGCAGGCTCCTAGGGACTGGGCAGCTCTGGGCAAAAGCTGAGCACGGAACAAGGAGAGTCTTCCTCCAACGTGGAGAGGCCACTACCCCCTCCGTCAAGTCCCTCTCCATCCTGTCCGAGGCTCACCCTCAGCGTGGGGTATCGAAACCTTCTCCACCCCGCCCTTGCTGGTTGGGGAAATGTGTCCCAGGCCTGTCGGATACACGTTGGGAAAGGCAGAGGCTGCTCTTCTCCATTCTCCTCCCTCGGGTCCTCTCCCTCTCCCTTCTCCTCTTGGAGCATCTCCAGCTTGCGGAAGGCCCGCCGCAGCCACCTTCCGTCTGGTCTGAGTTACCACGCTGGGGGGCTGTTCAGAGACCCTCTGTCCCCCATCCGTGTCCCCCCTGTCCCACAGCCAAAGCGCGCCAGCCCAGCCCCTCCCTCTCCCACCCCTTTCCCGAGGAGCCCGGGGCGAGCCTGGGGAGCAGACGCAACAGATTGCAGAAAGCGAGAGCGCGGAGCCCGCTCCCTCCGCGCGCCCTGCCTGCGCCTGCTGCCCAAACCCCCCGCCTCCTGGCTCCGCTAAGCCGGCCATTTAGATGCAGCTCA
>NW_025999891.1:8641784-8647026 GCF_001458135.2 Marmota marmota marmota | reverse complement strand
GTAGCGGGCGCAGAGCTTGGCGCGCTCGCTCCCCTCCTTCCCCTCCCCTCCCAGATTCCCCGTGGTCACGTGGCCTGGAGCGCGCGGCCCACGGCTCGCTCGCCACGGAGGCTCCCCCCGCCCCAGCTCCCCCTCGTCTGTCCACGTGTCCATTCCGCATTCCCAGCCTGGGGGCGCGCGCGGCTCCTTAATGAGACTCGGGCAAGAGTCGACCCAGCGATTCCGTTCTCCTCGCTTTTACGTTTCATTTTTCCTCCCTGACGCAGGCTAGCGCTGGGACCCAAGTGGGGTTGGCTGGCTGCAGCGGTTGCGTTTCTCTCCGGTACATGCCACCGCAGTCGCCGATGTCCCTTTTCAAAGGATGCAAGCTCCTCGCTGGGCGTCGGAGGTGTTCTACAGTTGTTCAGCCAGAGGCGCGGGTAGGGGGCACCCTACCCCCACCACCAGGGTCTGCGTGGGGCTTCCCAGGGCACCGGTGGGAATCAGTCTAGCTGCCGCGCCCAGGAGCTCTCGGGCTCAGCTTCGTGCTGGGATGTGCCAGGGTCCCAGCTCCTGGTAGACCCAGTCCTCTGGCAGCAGGGGGTGGAGGCCAGAGAGGAGCGACTGCCAGCTTACAGGTTGTTTTGCAAACCTTTAAAGGGGTTTGGGGTTTGGGCGAGGAACTGCCCTTCTTGCACATTCACCCAGGCACGCGCTGGTGAGGGGGAGGGGTGGATGGGATGGCAGTTCATTCCCACCATTAGGCCCTTTCCATTAGTTCACAACCAAGATCAGACTGGACAAGTCAACCGTCAACGGTCAATCAAGCATTGGATCAATAGCAATGATTTTGTAGCATCATTGAGCATCATGCCCTAACCCCCAGAGGCCTGTTCTCAATCCTGCTCTACTCTGGAGGAAAAGGGTCTTCAGTCCTATGCCCCCCCCCCCTTTGCGGGGGAGCAAGGGTCTTGAAGATTACCTCTCCATACCCCTGCACTCAACTAGAATGGAGAGTGTGGGGTGAGACAGGTCTGAACAATGCTGCTTGGGGTGCTCTGTTCCAACCCCTATCTGCCTGACTCAGCCCTCTAGACCCTATGAACTTCCTTTTCATCCAGGAAAGCGACTTTTTTTTTTTTTTGGAAAATGGCTCCAGAAAGCCCCCCTCTTCCCGGGCTGCTGTCTGTCCCTGCCTCAGCTTGCCTGCAGGAGCCCCTCCCCCACGCCCACATCTGTCTGGAGCTGGAGATGTAGTGTGGGGAGGGTTGGCCGGGCTCTTGGAGGCCCTGGGGATGGAAGGTGCTGGAGTAGTCAAAGAAGATGATTCTCATTAGGCCCCTAATGCCTGATGGCAATTAATGTCACCCAAGGGCTTATTAACCATCCCACTGAGAGGCAAGCCAGCAATCAGGCTTATGTGTGGGAGTAGGGGGAGAGAATCACCTCCTGAGTCTGGAGAGGACTCCAAGAAGAGAGGAAAGAAGGGGGTCCTTCCATCCCTGCCCACCCACCTGATTGGAGAGGGCATGGGATCTGAGGATGGCCAGAGGGAAGAGATAAGGCTGCTGCCCCCAGCGAAGTGGATCAAATGTTCCTTCTTCACGATTCTTTGCAATTTCCACAGGAGCTGGAGGGCCAGTGGTTCAGCCCACTCTAGAAGCTGAGTACAGTATCAGGAACTCACACACATGCTTCTTCTCCCAGCCCCGACTCAGTTTCCCCTTCTTCCTCCCTCTCTTTCACAACAGTACTGGGACGATCCCCAACATCAGAGGGGCAGGTCTGTGGAGCAGTTCCACCAGATGGAGTCCAGGCTCAGGGAGGAACCATGCCAAATAAGCACCTTCTTAACTTTCTGCTTTCCCTTCCTGGTTGGGGTGGAGTGTCTTTCTGAATAGAAGATTGGCAGTGGTTGGGGGTCATCTCAATTTTTAGCTCCTGGGGTGCCTGGAACAGCCCTCACCTCCTTCCAAGTAGATGGATAGCTGGTGGGGTTCAGAACCTTGCAGGGATGCCTATCAAGGGCCCAGACTGAAACTAGAACCCACTTCCTCCCCTGCCCAGCCTGCCCCACAGTGGACCTTCACAGCATGCCCTTCAGCACAGCCCTGGTTGTCAGGATGCCTGCTAACGGAAGACAGAACAAACCAATGTGGCACATCACTAAGAGGATGTTCCTGGGATCACTATGGAGTCCCAGTCTTTTTTCAGCTACAGGAGGACTCCAGATGTCCTGAGTTAGCCCTCTCATTTTACAGCTGCAAAAATTAAGGCCCATTAATTCAATCGCCTTATTAAATACTTTGAATTTTTATTGAACTCTAATTTTAGGTATGAAGCATTGTGCTAGGCGCTAGAATGCATAGGTTGAACAAGACGGCCAAGACCCAGATGGTACAAGTTCAAGAGCATCAACAAACCCATATTGAGAACCTAGTAATACTAATAGCTAATATTAATGAGGGCTTTTTATATGCCAGGCACCCAGACAGGCATTTTGCATGCATTAACTGGATCCTCACTACAACCCTCTTAAATAAATACTATTATTATTGCCATTTCCAGATGAGAAAACCGAGGCTTAGAGAAAGTAAGTTCATTGTCTAGGGTCATGCGGCTAGAAAGTAGTAGCACCACAGTTCAAAACCAGAGGAATGTGATTGCAAAGCCCAGCGACGTAGCCCACTTAACACTTCCACATGATGTGTAGTGGATCAGGATTACATAGGTGATAGGGCCACCATATCTCCCTGGACATGCTTATGGAACTCTAGGCTTAAACAGGACATTCATCCCAGGGAGGGCAGTGTGGTGAAGGAGGTCAACCCAGGGTCTCTGGCAGCAAGGGGTCTCTGAAGAGAGGGCAGTGCTGTCTGCAGCACTGACCTAAGAAGCTCAGCCTCTCACCTCTTTTCCTTGGCACCCAGACTCACACCTACTTGCTGTTAGATCTACATCCAGTTTAGCAGACAGTTGTGCAGACATTTGGCAAGCCTAACAGTCACCCCAGCCTACCCTGAAGCTGGACCTCTTTGCCCCCTAGCTCGAATTCCAGGACCACTGCTGACCCACAGGTCCGAATGACAGCAGCTAAGGGCAGCAGGCATAATGGCCCAGCCTGTGGGTTTCCCAAGTGGACACCTGGTTCTGGTTCTGAAAGATGAGGTAACCTACTAGTCTGCGCCAGCTGCCATCACAAAAATACCACACACTGGGTGACTTAAACAAGTTCATTTCTGGAAGCTGAAAGTCTAAGATCAAGGTGCTGTTAGGTTGGTTTCTCCAAAGTCTCTTCCCTGGACTGCCAGATGGATGCCCTCCTGCCGTGTCTTCGCATGGTCATTTATCTGTGCTCATGGATCCCTAGTGTCTCTTCCTCTTCTTATAAGGACACCAGTCGTAGTGGATTAGGGCTTCATGCTAATGACCCCATTTCAACTTAATCACCTCTTTTAAAACCTGATGTCCAAATACAATTGCATTCTGAGTTATTTGGAGCTGGGATTCCAACATGTCAATTTCAGGGGGATATGGCTCATGACCGTGACTATAATTGGTCATCCAAACTGAGATAATTTTGAGAATCAAAAGGGGTGCTATTAATTGTTACCTTGGAACGGCAGCCTTAAGTGGACCATTCAGGACACACTGGAACATATGGTTCCCTAACATCCTGGCCCTGCCATGCACTCTGCAGCCTCGCTTTCAATGGCATCTCTCTCAAGCCCTGAGCACATTACCCTCTGCTCAATTTCCCTCTGCATCTTGAGCACCCAGTCATCTCTACACAGTAAATCCTGCCCCCCATGGAGTCCTGTTCTCAATTTAGGATTATAGGTCAGAATCTACCTGCTTCTATTTTTGTAGATAAGAAACCCAAGGTCCGGAGAGAGCTGGTGATGGACCCGAGGTCACAAAGTCAGTTACCAACTCAGACAGGAATATAATCCTCCATCAGGATGGGCCTGGTCCACACTGTGCCCACCCCCAAGTTCCCTAACCAGGCTCAGCTTTGCTGTAGACTTGGGAAACAATCTTCTCTTTCCTGAAGGGAATGAGGCTCCCTAGATAATTGATTCAGAGGTTCAGCCCTGGTCAGTGTGGATGTTGGTTCTGCTCAGACCTTGGATTCTAGTTCTAGTAATTATATTGATATCACTCATTTATTTTCACCTTGGACTTGTTTCCTCTGTGAAGCCCTCCCCAACACTTCCCTGGCCAACACTCCTATTCTGTGCACCCATAGGCCCTGTGTCTCCTGCATCTAAGCATCTATCAGGTTGTGTTGATTTGTCTGTCTCTTCTTCTGCATAGGAGACCCAGGAAGGTAGGAAGTCTGCGTTGTCCTCATCCTTCTAGACCCCTGGCCTGACATCTATCTAGAACTCAGTTAATGGTCATTGAAAAGTGAGATGTCAATCACCTCCTATGTGCTCAGAGTTCTGTTAGATGAGTGAACTGGTCCCTGGCCTCAGGGAGTGCAGGTGGGAGAGATAGGAGGGCAGACACAGGGTATACGGTCCATGGTGGCAGTGAGTACGGCCACAGAGTGAAGCATATGGATGTCTGGTTCAGCCTAGGGCACAGGTGTGGTTGGATAAGGGAAGCCTTCCTGGAGGAGGTGATTTTGCCACTCTGTGAGTGGCACTGAAGGAAGACAAGTTGCACAGGCCAGGGGAAGTGGCGAGAAGAGGCAGCAGAGAGGAGGTACAGGAAGAGGGAGTACATTTCATAAGCCTGGTGCATGAGAGAGCTGGATTTCAGCACCTCTGAGAGCTGGGTGGAGCTGAGCAAGGAGGCTGGAGAGGCACGCGGGCACACTGTCCCCAGGCACAGAGGCACCTGCCTGGGCTCGCACACATGCTCAGAGCTGCTATATGCAGTCACAACTTCACACATAAAGGCCAAAGACACTGGGAGGCTTACAAAGCATTTGAGCAGCACATGTGTCTGCACACGCACCCCAATTCTTGCACTCTTGTGCAACTCTTGTGACCCTTGGAACCGTCTGTTCACAAGTCTTTTTACTCTCATTCTCTTAGAATCTCCACCGTTAGTCCCTCTTTAGACAGCACAGTCCTTCCACTCCCACCCATGCCCACTCTGACCCTGGCTGTTCCCTTTCCCTTCTTCCCTCCTGCACACGTGGGCAGTAAGCTGGGACCACCCTGGGCTCCCAGCCAAGGGAGGATTTGGACCTGGGCCATGCAGGCTGGATGCTGCTCTCCCCCTCCATCCCTCCCCACCCCACCCCCTTCCA
>NW_025999891.1:8576609-8639468 GCF_001458135.2 Marmota marmota marmota | reverse complement strand
GAGAGAGAGAGAGAGAGAGAGAGAGAGAGAGAGAGAGAGAGAGAGAGAGAGGCTCTATCTCTGCTACAGCCCAGCAGCTAAATGGCAGCAGGCTCTTGACATTACTATGACTTCCATGAGTTGGCTGCTGTGTGCAGGCAGGAGAGGACAAGCTGGGGCCTCTCTGCTCCCCAGAGGCTCCTGTGCTGCTGCCCATGACCCCGTGCAGCTGTCGAGCCAACTCTGCCTGGCCCCCTGGGGTTGGCACCACCTAAGCACTGGGTGGCGAATGCCAGTCTGGGCTGCTGGGGAAGGTGGAGGAGGAGGAGCCAGGCCTGGACTGGGGAGAAGGCCAGTGCCGCTGGGTGGGGAAGCCCTGTCACTGCAGACACCACGTCTGGATAGGCGGTCCAAGCCCTCTGGGTCTCTGTGAGCCTTAGCGGGTGTCACAGCAGTGGGTACTTCCCCTGGCTTCCCACAGGGCTCTCATTTCAGGACTGGAGTCAAAACCAGGTTTCCCTTCCTGTTCTCTTAAGATGGGAATTCTTGCTCCAGGCTCCTGCCCTACCTCCCAAATCGAATCCTTGGATCACTTACGTCTCAGTGTTGCTCTGGAGCCTTCTACGCCTTCCCACTGCCTGCAGGATTAATTCCAGTGCCCCAGATTGGCACGGAGGGCTTGACACAACCTCCCAGCCTATCCCCACCTCGACCCACTCTCCCCCCACGAGCTGTGCCTTTCTCTCCCTGGAGCCCTGGGCCAGGCATTTGCTGTGAGCACACCTGTTCCTCCTTCCTTCTCTTTTTGTGGAGGCTTTTCTTCCAAGCCTGGTTCTACCTCCCCCAGATGGAATCAATCACTGTCTGCCTCATCGTTAGAATTCACCCCGTCTCTGTCTTAGCTTCCTCTATTCACTTATAAAATCCTTAAGGACAAGGACTATATTCTGCTCACCTTTAAATCTCCCACAACACTGGACACAGTACTGTCCATGAAATAAAGGTTCCTAAATGTTTATCGAGCAGATGAATGAATGGGTGGCGGGCAAAAGAGGAAATATTTTGGAGGTCAATGCCCTGCATGGTCTCGGGAGACTCTATTCGTTACTCCTCTGAAACTTCACTGTAATCCAGAGTGACATGTAAATATTATCTCCCTTTAGAGAGAAGGAAGAGGAGGCTCAGAGAGGCAAAGTAGTTTGCTCCAAGCTACCTAGCCAGGAAAGGGCAGAGCTGGGATTCTATTCAAAATCTGCTTCTGGAGCCTGGGTTCAATTCACCTGCTCTGAGCACATCTAATTACAAATGCCTCTGAGGCTGATGTTCTGGGACGTACTATGACCACCCCAGAATCCACCAGCAGGGAACACTCAAAGGAAGTCAGGGGCATCTGTACAGTGATTTCCTTAGCTGAGGTCCCACTCCTGTCCTCAGCTGGATGAAGCATGTTCTAGGCTGCAGCACAGAACAGAGAGATGGACGTTCTCTGGTCTTATGGGGGCCTCATTTCCACCAGTCCTGGGTGGTTCCTAGGGTAGGCTTCTACTGGATGGTTCTGAACCCAACTCCTGGAGCCAGATGGCCTGAAGTTCAAATCCTGCTTCTGCTGTCCACCCCCTGTGTGATCTTATACAACTAATTTAACGTCAGGTGCTCAGTTTCTCATCTGTAAACGGGGACGTTGACAGTCACTCAGCACTTGGGGGCCTGCACCGGCTCATGGCAGGTACTCTATTGTGAATGCTCGTTACCGCGATCATCCACACTGTATTCCCGCTCTGAGATGCAAGCCCCAAAGGACTCACCTTCTTGCCCAGTCGTCTCCATCTTGCTGTGTGCTCTGGACAGGTTGCTGCATGCTGCCGGGTGAGGCAGGGAAACCAAACCGGGCAGGGAGAATAGTTCCAAGGAAAGCCAAATCAGAGCGACTTTTGTGGTGACAAATGCTTAATAATAACTTTACAAATCCAGTTGAATTACTATGAATAACAAGCCTCTTTTTTTTCCCCTCTTCTTCTTTTTTTTAATGTGTATGGATACCGCTCCCGTCTCCCAGAGAGAACACAGCTACAACCCTGAAATCCACCCAAAAGAATCATTACTGGGAAAACAAACTAAAAATAACCCCCAAAGGGAAGAGTGCCAGCTCAGAAGCGTCTCTTTGGAGGTGGGGGCGTCCGAGGCAACTTTGCTGCTGCTTCTGGGGTGAGAGATGCTAATTTTTAGAATGCTATTTGCCTCTGAGCCTGCAGTCTGAACCCCCAGGCCACCTTTAACAGTCCTCCTGGGCATCTGGCCCCTGTGCCATCATCCGGATGCTCAAGGAAGGGTGTGGCAGGTGCGGGGCTGCATTCCCGTCCCCGATGCTGGCTCGGTTACTAGCCTGGGAGACCTGGACTGTTCTGCTTGGCCTCATTTTCACTTCCAGGCAAGTTCCCATTTTTCCAGGTAGAGAAAGGAGCCTCAGAGAGCCTGCATCACTGGTTCAAGGGCATGCAGTTGGAATTTGAACTCAGGCCAGGTCGGCCTGAGGATCATCATGAAGGTCCCTCTAAGAAGTGCTGTATGGAGGGGCTTAGCTGCTCCTGACCTGCACATTAGGGGTGCATGGGGGTGGGGTTCTCCATGGGAAGAAGCCCATGTCTACCCTTTAGATGGCACTTTCCAAGGCAGGTGCTTTGCCTCCAAGGTCATGGACAGACCGAATCTTGCCTGAGTCTCTTTGCTGATGCTCCCCCACAAGGCAGGGCTGAGTCTTTGCATCTGAAAGGGGGTTCCAGAGGGCAGGACTCCTGCTTAGTCTGGGACATCCTCCAGGTAAGGCTGTGTCCCATTAGTCTGGAGGAAGTCTCATGGCAAGGTCTTCTCCCCTCCCAGATTGGGGACTGCCTCATGGAGGAGTTGAATGTCCCCTGTCAGGCAAGGTCCCCCTTGCCAGGGGTCTTCACCCACATCTAACCCAGTCCTGTTAGACCCTGCCCTTGGTCTCTCTTCCCTCCACTTGCCACCTGGATTCTGGAGTTTCCAATTGACGAGTGACAGCTGACTAATGGGAAGGGCAGTGGGATAAACATGGGGCTCTCCTTGTGGCTACCAAGGCTGTTTGTCTCTGCACAAGAGATGAATGCTTGTCCCTGGGAAAGCTGATGGCTTTTCTTCCTGAGAGCACTGCAGTTCCCCTTGATTGAAATGTGTCCCTTTGGTGATGAGGCCTACTCTGGGGAGGAGAGGATTGCTGGTCCCCCCCTGCCTGGCCTATAGGCTCTGTCCATCCAGGCAAGATAGATGACGTTATTCCAAGCCGAGATGATGCAACCAAGGTCAGAGTGAAGTGCTTAATTGGAATGTCAGGGGCTGGGGCCTGACTCTGCAGGGAGTGATTGATTCCAGAGAGGTGCCCATCAAAAATGCAGCCACAGCAGCGGGAGGAGGTGCGGGGGATCTGTGAGTGACCCAGGCGAGTTCGGGGCAGTGGGAGGCTACGAGGCCCTGCCAACGTCTGCAGTGAGGAGACCCAGCAGGCCCCTGCATCGGACAGGGACTCTGCCTCCTCCAAAGGGGAAACTGAGGCACGATATGAGAGGCATGGCTGGGACGAGGATATAGGAGCTTCACAGTTCAGCTTTCAGTTCTGTGGCCAAATGGCTCTGTCCTTCCTACTCCTCATCCCTCAGATCCCCTGACTGGTCCTGGTCCCTTCCCTATGCTAAGGAAGAGGCTGTGGGAGGAGCATGTGGTCACCCAGTGCATAGAGAGACTGCTGCCCACCCATGGCCTCACTCCTGTGGCTCCAGCCTGTGGGGGACTGGCAGGGTGGCAGCCGAGTTTAGAAGTCATTGAAAGGCACCCCCATCTCTGCATACTAGGAAGCTCTTCTCCTAGGCTCCAGAGACTGAGGGGCACTCTCATGTAAGGGAGATGGGTTGAGAGCCGGGCCTGGTACCCCATGAGCAGCCCTCTTCCATCCCACAGTGGTTTTGACCCAGGAAGTGAGGAAGAGCTGGGCATGGGCAGCCAGCAGGGCTCTGTCTACCCGGCCTTTTGTCTTTGAAAGTTGACGGCAGGGTGGTGCAGAATGGAAGGAGGCCAAGGCAGGGGAACTGAGGTATCCCTGGTATAAATAGCCGCCCGAGTGTGCTCGTCCTCCTCGCCTGGGCGGAGGAGTGAGTGGAGGGAAGAAGAAGCTGGGGAGGTGGTCAGGGAGGGCTGCTGAGGCTGCAGGGGCGGAGGGGACATGCACAGGCTCCGTGGCAGTGGCACCTTTAGGGGCTGGGGGAGAGGGGTGGGCTGCAGGTCCTGAAACCTGGATCTGAGATCTGGGGAGAGGTGAGAAGATTGGAGGCTGGTCTAGGACAGAGTGGGGGAGATGCTTCTGGAGGAGAGGTGAGGGGGACTGCTCGCTGGGAACACACCCACTGCTTCACACCTCGGTACCAGGAGGCTGGATCCAGGACACTGCATTTGTTGTTGTGCACATGATCATCATCATCACTAACATCGCCATGGTCACAGTTCTTGTCACCATGATCACCACCATCACCATCATCACCATCACCATTACTACCACTACCATCGACACTATTACCACCACCGCCATCATCACCACTGTCACCATCACACCACCACTGTCTCCATGATCGCCATCATCATTACCATCAGCAGCATCAATAGCACCACCATTATCACCATCATTACCACCACCATCATTATCACCATCATCATTACTACCATTACCATCATCACCACTGTCACCACCACACTTCCATCACCACCACTATCACCGTGATCGCCGTCATCATCACCATCAGGATCATCAACAGTACCACCATTATCATCATCATCATCATCATCATCAACGACATCACCATTATCACCATCATTACCACCACCGTCGTTATCACCATCATCACCGCCACTGCCATCATCGCCATCACTACCGTTATTATCATCATCAGGATAATTGTCATCCCTAGTAATTAGTCACTGTCCTCATCCTGCTCTCCATTCCTGTGTAGTGCTTTATAATTTAGTTCAAAGCACTTGTACATCCTTCCACAAGTAAGAAATGAGCAGGCGGCAGGAGTGTCTAGTTAACTCCATTTCACGGAAGAGGAAACCAATGTTCAGAAATGGTTAAGTGACAGGCTCAAAGTGAAGTGGCATGTATGCAGATAACCATCACCAGAACTGAGTTCTTTTCTACTGATCCAGAGGTCGGCATCCTAGACCAGCTGCCATAGGGTCACCATCAACCCCCTCCCCTGTGCATTCTCCTTCTGGTTGGCATGAGCACAAACTGGCAAGGAAGACTCCAGTTTTGATAAATAAGAGAGGCTCCAGCCAGAGTAGGGCAAGACTAGCTATCTGCTCATGGGCAATTCCCTTCCTTGTTAGGGCCCCCAATTCCCTCATTTCTTCAAGGATAGGTCTGGGCCCGATGATGTCTGAGGAGCCCTTTATATTCTGCTAGTCTGCAATGGTGCCACAGAAAAAGAGCCATAGAAACAGAGAAAAAGACAGGAAAGACAGATATAGACACATGGAGACCAAGGCAGAAACCCAGAGTCGTGGGAAGACCCAGACGAAAGACTCATTAAGATCTGTGAGGATACAAGAGAGGAATAGAGACAAGAGACCAAGAGGGAAAGCGGAAAGGGATAGACTACATTAGAGACGAGGTTTAGAGACCTCCTTTCTTTTCCAGCTCCTTGAACTTGGGGCTCCACCAGTGATTCGAGGCCCAGAGGCAGTTGAGAGGACAGGGAAGACTTTGAGCAGGACCCAGGGGCTCCTCTTGCCTCGTGGTCTCTACTCAGGACCCTCACCTGGGTGTCCAGGGGGAGAACAGGTGAAGAATGAGCAGCATGCAGCCTGGAGAGGTTTCTAATGGGCTCTTCCTTGACTGGCAGCCCGGGGTGCTTGGGTCGTGTGTCTCTGGGTTTGAACTGTGGGTCGCAGGGTGCTTTTGTGGACACACCAGGAGATGTTAGGTCTCCTCTTGGAACTTCTGTCTCCCCACTGCCTGGCCCTCACAGCACCAGTGCAGCTGTGGATTTGCCTGCCTCTGGCCATGGAAAAATGGAACACGGAGGCAGTGGGTGACAGGTGATAGCTGCATGCAGGAGGCTGCTGTGGTGGGGGCTCCCCATTCCTTGCAAAGGTGGAAATGGCTTCTTTCCTCCTGTGAGGGTCCCTTGTCAGCTCTCAGCCACAATCTCTGCAATGCTGGACTAGAGATTGGACCCAAGCTCAGTTCGGGCACCCAACAATGACCTTGAGCAAGACCCTGGATCCTTACTTACACAAAAAAGTGGGGATGGGTATGTTCTGCCTTCCGTGAGTCTGGGAACTGGACTTTCTTTAGCAACTAGCCCCCACCAGTGCACTCTGTGCCCCAGAAGCCCTCATCTCCTGGGCTGCCTCCCCTGAATATTTTGGTAGTTTCCACACAAGCTAAGTACTCAGTGCAACTTCCCATCTGTGGCTTCCCTTTACCCTCAGCAGACACCCCGAGTGCTTCCTCTGAGGCCCCCGGGACCTGCTGCAGCACAGAATCAGGAGGTGGCTGGGCTTCTCCAACTCCCCCACCCCTCAGTGTCTGTCATCTGTGCTAATCCCTCCTGCAAGGATGGCCACAAGCCTCTCTGCATTCAGCTAGCAGGACCTGGGGTGGACTTGACTCAAAGACAGGCAACTCAAGGGTCCAGAAGAACTATAGTTCATGGAAGAGTCTGGAAACATGAGGAAGAGTGAGGGCTTAAGGGTCATTGCAGCACAGGTTAAGAGGAGGCAGAAGCCAAGAGGAAGCCATAAGGAGAAGGGCCTCCCCGGAAATAGAGCTGGAACCAGGGCTTGGTTAGGGAATTCTCCAGAGACCCCTGTCTGATGAGACTGCCTGTCTCACTCACTCTTTTTCTGACATAATGGCCCCATTAGTAAAGGACCCAGCTCAGTGATGGCAACATATTTGTCCCCTGCTTACTCTTGCACCTCGTACCCCACTCTCTCCTTTCTTCCAGGTTTGCACCAGAAACTTTAGCCCTATAGGACAGTGCTCTCTATGTGCCTTTTGCCTGCAATGCCACCTCCCACCTGTTCCCAGGACACTCCTCCCTCTGGATGCCTCTCCGAGGAGGTTTCCTGACCACTCTTTGCCTCTCCTGCAGTGCCCATAGCTCCCCCTTCTGCCCCCACATGCCCTTGCAATTGCCCTGCAGAGCTGGGACCTCATCTTTCTTTCCATCAAGACCTGAAAACTTGCCAAGCGGGGAGACCCTGTCTTTGCTTTCTCCACTCCCAACTCCTGGCACAGGGCCTGCCTTGGAGGGGGCATCGAAGTTGTGCTGAATCAATGAATGACTTCAAATGTTCATGTGTTATCATTGGGGGCATGGGAGGAAGACCAGGTCGCGGTGGGTCAGGAGAGCAGCTGAGTTAGGTTCAGACAGGCGGAACCTGGGGTGTCTGTACTGGAGCATGGAAGTACCCAGGAACTCAGAGCTCAAGAAAGAGGTCTGGGCCCAAGAGAGATTTGGAAGCTGCACACTAATGGGTGGAGCCTGGAGGAAGAATAGGGAGACAAGTTGAGGCTGAGGAGAGATGGGGTTGAAGAAGACAACCCCCCTTTCTTTTCCAGCTCCTTGAACTTGGAGCTGCCCACCAATGATTCTAGGGCCAGAGGCAGCTGGTTTGGGGATAGGAAGGAGATGTCAGGACAAGCGTGTCACCCAGTGCTAGGTTTCAGTAATGGCTGTTTTCCTTGCTAACAGGCATGCAGATGCACTGCTGAGGTTTTCTTTGAATCCTCCGATGCCAGGTAACCAGAATAGCCCTCTCCTTCCAGAGGGATGGGAACCACCAGCAAGGGATGTGCCATCCTCACACTAGGCTTGGCAGGACTGCAGAGACCTGAGGAGAGCCAGAGACACACAGTGTGGAGAGACTGAGAGGCTGGGCAATGCCAGCTCAGAGGCCGGGCCAGGGTGTAGGGTGCCTCTTGCACACCTGTGCCCTCAGGGAATGATAAATCTCCACCTTTGGAGTGCCCTCTATGTGCCGGACATGGCGACAGGCACTGCATATCTGTTATCTTCTCATAGCTTTTTGGATAGGGAATTTACCCTGTTTTACAAGTAAGAAATGAGCCTCAGAAAGAATAGGTTCATTTCATGGTTACACAATATTGACTTGCAAAACCAGCATCCAAATCTGCACCTCCAGGACTTCACAATCCTTGTCCCCCACTGAATATTGCCCTGGGACTGGGTACACTTACCTGCCACCGCAGGCTGGACCCACCCATCCTGGGAGCTCTGGCTGCAGGGCACAGTGCTTGTTTGGTGTTGGGCCACAGCAATGATTTATTTCATGAGTTCTGCCATATAGTTATTTACAGTGGTCCCTTTACCTACCTGAATGGTAGAGTTGTTCTTCCTGTTAGTTTGACCACCATGATGTTGTGAGCAGAAGTAGAATATGTCACTTTCAGGCCAAGCACTTCACCAACAAAATGGGACCAATGTGAGCTCTCTTTTCCTTCTGGTAAAGGAACCAGCAGCACACAAATCAGCTTCTCCATCATTCTGGGCCCAGGGATGACCATCAGCAGAGTCTCCTGCTGACTGGTGACAGAAATGTGATATAGGCAAAAGGTCATGTGGCTTTTAGCCACTGAGATTTTTGAAGGGTTATTTGTTACTGAAGCATAAATTAACCTATCCTGACTCAGATGTAATTTTATCTCATTGTTACAAAAAGGTATGGGCCAGTTTGCTCCTAAGGCTCTGCTTCTTCTCCCCCAGGACTATCTTTTCTGGAGTACTTTCTTCAGGAAAATCCTGGGACTTGTAAATATTCCCCAGAAAACCAAGCAAAGATCCAGGTGCTACTCTGAGCACAGGATCCGAGAGCCAAGGCTTTGTGAGCTTCCCTGTTCCCCGGTGCTGCTGTCAATACCTGTTTCATAATTTACAACAACCATTCATGCTCACAAAGATGTCCAGTCCTAGGAACAACCCCTCTGAGGGAGTCACAGTCATTCCCATTTCATAGATGGGCAGGGTGGGAGCCAGAGAAGTTCAGGAACTTGGCCAGGACCATGGGGCTCTTGGAACTACAGAGCTGGGAATGGAACCCAGGGCTCTTGGCTTTAGTGTCCTTGGATTTCCCATACCCCAGATCAAGGGAAAGGTATGAATTTCTAGAAAAAAGTACAAACCAGAGAAGAAGTTTTGATGGAGTCGGTGAAAAAGGTCTAGAGCAAGAGTCCCAGGGAGTAGTCCTGGTGTCATTCAAGGGTCCTGGAGCCCAGTGGAGGTTACTGGAGGGCCAGGCCCAGGGTGAGAAGGCAGTGTCCATACAACTCTGCAGGACCCTGGAGCCAACTTCTGTTTTCCCTTATCCACTGTGCAACTTGGGGCCTTGGTTTCCTCAACCGTAAAGTGAAGGTAATCATAATGCTTATCTCATATGGTTGCTATGGGAACTAAATGAGATAAAGTATAATGGAAGTACTTAGAATAGTATCAGGTTCTTCTTAGCTTAGTAGCTGCTGTTACATTTCACCATCATCATCACCATCATCATTGCCATCATCATCATCATCAACAACATCACCAACATCATCACCATCATCATCATCATCATCACCATTATCATTGCCATCACCATCATCATTATCATCACCATCATCGTCATCATCATCATCATCACTCCTGTCATCCTCCCCACCCCACTACCACTATATTTACCATGTTTTTTTTCTTAACCATGGTTTGAACCCAGGTGCTCTTAACCACTGAGCCACATCCTCAGCCCCTTATATTTTATTTTTAGACAGAGTCTTTTTAAGTTGCTTAGGGCCTCACTAAATTTCTGAGGCTGGCTTTGAGCTTGTGATCTTCCTGCCTCAGCCTCCCGAGTCACTGGGATTACAGGTGTGTGCAGTGCAGGTGCCAAGCTACTGGACCATCATTCTTAAAATCCTGGACTAGTTACTTTCACTTTCTGGGCCTCAGTTGCCTTACCTATATGATGGGAACAGTAAATACTTGTAAAGCTGTGAGATACGTAGAGATAAAATAGATTGAGTGCTCACCAGATGCTTGGTGCCATTCTGAGTGCATTCTCTCAAGATTAGTTCATGCATAGCGGGACTGGGAAACCAAGGCCTTCTGACTACAGAGTGGGTCTCTTACCCACGACCCTAATAACTTATATTGAAAGCCCGAAGCCTTGCAGGTGGTGGCAAGCTGTATATGCAGGACAGCACACGATACTGCAGGATCCACCTGGGGCCTCTGACATACTGCAGTGACATACAGGTTATGTGAGTCCATGAGAGTTAAATGCCCGTGCATGAATGAGTGACATGTGATTGAAAGTATACATTGGGTCCCTCTGTGAGGTCTTTCAACTTTCTCTGTTGTGTGCTGGTCCACCTACAGTATTTTGTAATCTGCAACTATTGCGTTTCAAGGTAGGTCACATAAGTCCATCTGTGGGTGTGATACCATGGGAACCAAGCGTGTGTTCCTATCCTGTGAGCCATGTGGGCCACGGTGGGTGCGTTTGTAGTGGCATGTGAGCTGTGGGGCTGCCTGTGTACGTGCGTGTGCCTGGGAACGGGCAGGCGGAGTGCCGTGTCCATTTGTCGGGTGTGCATCTGTGTCTGGGTGCCGAGGGTGTGTGCTTGTGTGTGCATCTTCGTGGGAACCAGGGAGCCGTGTGTGTCTGGTTATGTCTCTGCATGCAGGATGCTGGTGTGCAAGCGCGTGTGCTGTGGGCTGAGTGCCCCAGTGTCTTGGAGAGCCAGAAGGCCGGTGCGGAGTGGGTAGGGGAACCGGGGGAGTTGGAGGCTTCAACAGGCTTCTCTGCTGGCCTGGCTCCCGCAAACACCGCCTAGCAGACGCACCAAGTTTTTACACACGTGGAAACAGCCCTCTAAATATTTACCCACCAGCCTGGTGGAAAGGCATGCATGCTTTCCTTCCCCATCTCCCCCGCCACAGGGAGCTCCAGGTGTGATCACTCTGCCCTCCTGTCACTCCCTGGGGCTTGGCTTGGCCGTCCTCCTGCTCCCTCCTGGGACTCAGTGTTCTCGCAGCAGTCATCCAGGAGGGAAACGCCAGGAGGCCCGAAGCCAACCCAGCTGTCATCCTGGGCCGTGCCCCTTGGCCGTCCCTCACACCTGCCTTCACGCCTGCTCAGGTTAGCAGCACACTCGCTTGCACACTCGGGCAGTCACGTGTGGCCATCTCACTTTTATCCTCAGGTCCACTGAACCATGGCTTCCCCTTGACCCTGGCTCTGGCCCCCTCTCCTACCTCGAGGCCCCCAACCCCCTGATCCTTTCACACTCTGCTCACCCATTCAGGCCCTTCACTTCCTCCCTATGGGTTCCAAGAGCTTGTCTCCACACCCCCCTGGTCCAGGGAGCTGCTCTCCTTCCTCCAAAGCTGGAGGTCCCAGAGGGCCCATGTGGCACTCTGTCCATGGTCCTGAACCTTCGTACCTAGTAGACACTTTCAGCCGTCGCCCTGGGACATGGGGAGTGAATTGGTTCCAAGTTCAGAAATTCAGAATGGGTGGGGGAAAAAAAAGTCAGTCTAGGAAAAACTGAAAGATGGATAACACAGGCAGACTATGAGAGATCAAAGAGGCAAAACGATAAAGAGAGACAAGAGGAACAGAGAGACACAGAGAGATAAAGAGAGAGAGAATCAGATGAAGAGTCAGGCAGGTGAGCAGGCAGGCAGGCGGCAGAGAGAAGTCACTGGAAAGACAGAAGTGCTCTGAGATTTTAGAGAGGAAAACAATGACTTTTGTTTTGACATCACTTTCAAATAACTACTTGCTAAAAAGACATATTGTTTTCCTCTGGGAAGTTGGGGGAGTACATGCCCCTTGATCCTCCGTGCAGGAAACAACAGATAATGAAGCCCAAACTTCAGATGCTGGGACTCCCTGCCAGAGCTGAGATTTGTTCAAAACTAGGAGAGTTCAGGCCAGGCACTGGGGCACACACTTGTAAACCCAGAGACTTGGGAGATGGAGGCAGGAGGATTGCAAGTTCAAGGCCAGCCTCAGCAACGTGGCAGGGCATTCTCTTGAAACTAATAAATAAAATGGGCTGGAGATATAGCTCAGTGGTAGAGCACCCCTGGCTTCAATCCCCAATACAGAAAAAAAAGAATGTCAAGGCTGGCATCTTGGCAGGTCACCCTCTTTCCACGCCATTCAGGCCTGTGGATCCCTCTCCCTCACCTGTCCTGCCTGGACAGGGTTTATAAGGTTGGAGATCAGCTGGAAAAAAAAAACGCTGGAAATAGGCAGACCCTCTGATGGCGCCTGAGAACACTTGATATCAAGGCACACAAGTTTCTGAAATGGAGGCAGGAGGGTGGACACAGGGTCCACTTGGATTGCATCTCTTAGCCACACTGGCTTCTCCTACCACACAGGTGGGTCTACGGATTGCTGACCTCCTTCCTTGGTTCTGTGGCACCTTGCATGTGCTGGACTCTCCACGGGGCACAGAAGCCATCACCTTTGGTTGTTGTTCGTGTTTGACAGAGAAGGCAGCATAGGTGCAGGAAAGTTAAGTAACTTGCTCAAGGTTCCAACAGCCAGCAAACATCCAGGTTCAAGTCCAGATAGTCATAGTCCTTGAATAGGGTCTCCTTGAGGGCTGGATGTGCAACATCACTGTCCGATGGCAGCTCTCCAAGGATAGCACTGCGTGGTTGTCAGGAGTCCTGGAGGTGTGACCCTTGGGGTTTCCCATATGTTCTGGAAAGATCCAGTCAGGGCCTCCTCAGTGAGGCGGTTGGGGTCATGGGCAGGGGTTTTGGAGAATGTGAGGCAAGGGAGATGGTAGCAACCGTTCAGCCCAGGCAGGCTGAGTGGTTTCAGCCAACCGCGAAATGCCACGGCCCCCGGCTGCATGTGCCCCTGCCCACAGAGACAGAGGCTGCCTGGCAGGTTGGGAGCCCAGCTAATGGCCATGTTTATAGCTTGAAGCATTATTAGCTCTTAGGAGTGCTCAGCCTCGTTTGTTGTCGACAGCTGAGCTTATTGATTGAGTGACTTGATGCTTTTGCTTATTAAGTGCCTGGAGTGTCGGCAGATTTGGGCCAGGCTTGGCTGGGCTGTGGAGGGATGTGTGAGGAGGGGGAGCCCATCTGCCTGTGGCCTGGGCCCACCGCACTCATTCACTCAGGCCCATGCGTTGGGGTGACGGGCATGTGCGTGTGCCCCCTCGTGCTCATGTTTCCGAGTGGAATGTTAGGAGAACCAACCTTGGTGTCTGTACCTGGCGGTGACACAGCAGCTCTCGGGGAACTGGGATTTGGATTCGGGAGATGTGGCTTTGAATCTTGGTCTTATCTTTCCAAGCTGTGAGCTCGGGCAAATCCTTTGCCATTTCAGAAACTTGGCTTCCTTATCTGGAAGATGGAAATTCACAGAAGACCAGCTCTGTCTACCTTGGAGACCGAGCTAATGAGGTACAGCAGTTTGTAAACTGTAAAGTGCGGCGCCCATGTCAGGGAGCGTAGCTGTTGTGAGCTGAGCTGTGATGTCGTAAGTAGGTTTATGCTAGGGGACAGGCAGAGGGGCAGAGAAGGAAAGGGAAGGGGAGACTCTGAGGGATGTGGGGTATCCGGCTCTGAGGCACCTGCTCTGGAGTTTCCACTCCTATTTGTGACCAGGCCTGAGGAGACCTGGGTTTCAGGCCACTATCAAAATACAATAGCCTCTGGCCAGTTGATTTTATTTTCTGGATTTTTTCCTTTAATTTGTCCAAAGAGAGATTTGGATTCATTGCTCTCCAAGGCTGTTTTTAGCTCTGCCTTTTTATGATTATAGAATCACCGAGTCTTTGCCATCTACAAGTGAGGACATTAGTGGACGCCCATTTAAACATCTCGTGCTTGAGTCTCTGAGTTTGGTATATCCCGTGGGTTTTTTTTTTTTTTTTTTTTGTGTGTGTGTGTGTGTTTGTGTGTGGTGCTGGGGATTGAACCCAGGGCCTTGTTCATGGGAGGCAAGCGCTCTACCAACTGAGCTAGGTTCCACTGTGCATGCCTGCGGGAGTCGGAATGCCCCCTGACTGCTGTGTGATGCAGTGAGCACGCCCCAGCCTCCTAGCGTCTGGAGACACAGACTTGTTAATTCAGAGAGGCTGGGAAGCCAGTTACCTCCCTGGACTCCAACAGCTAATGCGAAAGCCCATTTTCATAGCTGATAAAAATATGGGTGCATTAAATGAGCAAAGCAACTGCAAGCCTGAGAGCACTTCTGTTGAGCTGGTGCTTGATGAAGGGCTGTTGAATGTTGTGCTCCGTTTGTTAAATGGACCCTCCCCCTCCACTCCTTGCTTCTGAGCTGTGGCTTCTGCCAGGACCTGCTGGTCTGGCCATCCCGCCCCTCCGTAGGAAGTTCTTTTTGTCCCCCTGTCAAAGCCCTGTTCAAAGCTACCTCCTCTGTGAAAACGTCCTTGCCCTTCCTTCCCCCCTGGTTGGAGGAACCCCTATAAACCCTTCCCCTGTGCTCTAGCACCAGGAATGTGGCTGAAGGGAGGTGACCCTCCCTGATACCCGTCACTGTTTGAACCCGTCCCGCCCTTTGACTGTGGCATCTTTCTCTTTATCACTTGGCCGATTGCCCATGCAGTCATCCCTTTAACCAAGGTGTGGTGAAGACCTACTGTGTGCCTGAGTGTGCACTGGGCCCAGTCCTTGCCTTAGGAGAAGGGGAGGCTGGTGGGAGGGGAGCCGGGCAGAGAGTACCTGATTCTGCTCAGGGAGGTCAGGAAAGCCTTACAGAGCTTTCCAGGCAGTGCAGGGGTACGGGGGAACCCCGAGCAGAGGGACCTTGGTAGGTGTTTATGGGAAAATAGAAGGGTCTTAGGTGTCCATTACAGGCCAGCTATTTTCAAGAGCTGGGACAGTAGCTTCAGCCTTCTCATCTGCATATAATAGTAGCCATCACCAAGGACAGAAGGCAATGGCTGTGCCTGGCATGTGGCACCAATCAGAAGGGAGCCCAGGCCTCTACTTTCTCCTGTCCTTTCTGGACCAGGAGGGAAATCAATCCATCCCAGGCAGGAAGGCCATCCCAGGGGGACCAGAGTCAGGCTTCCTAGCATCCCCCGGGCTTCCTAGCAAATGCCAGAGTGAGTCCTGGGCTGCGCAGACTCAGGCTTTCCAAATGGAGCAGGGTCCAATACCAAATAGCCTGAATCGTCAAGAGGAGAGAGTGCATTTGGGATTCTGATGCTTGAATTTGGGCTCAGCTTCGCTGACTGAATCCACCAGGGTGCTTTTCCGTGTGGTCCACGATGAGCGAGGACATTGAAGGGCTCAAGCCCCTCCATGATTGCCATCTCTCTCCAGAGCAAGTCCCATGTCCCCAAGAGCAGCTCAGACCATTTCGAAATGGCCCAGTGACCATGCCTTTAGGTGCTACCCCAGTGTCTTCCTCCATAGCCACATCAGATGGGGTCTCCTCTTGCAGCGGACAGCCACCATTCCAGAAGGCTGAGCCTCTGCACGTGCTGGCTCCCTGCCTGAGCGCTCCCTCGACAACCTCAATGCAAAAAGTGCTCACTCATTCCCTAAAGCCCTGCCAGCTCCTCTCTGCTGGGGAAGTTTCGACCCAGTCACCTTGGGGAGGATGAATCCCTGCCCTCTCCGGGTTCCTGTGCACTTCCTCAATTGTGAGCTGTCATCATTGTGAGATGCAACATTGATTCCATAAGAGCTTTTTGGGGAAAAAGAAACCCTGCTTTCAATGTACACATCTGCATCTCAGGAATGGATATATATATATATATATATATATATATATATATATATTTTTTTTAAAGGGCTTCTCGGAGTCAGAGGGATGCAGTTCATGCTACTCTCAGGGCACAAAAGCCGTAAGAATTTCCTCCGTTCCTTCAATCAACTGACCGTCTTGACTGAGCTCTGTTGTAGGCACTGCGAGGGGCAGTGAGCACATCAAGCCTTGGAGCCCTGAGCTGGCATTGCATCTGCAGAAACAGCAACCAGAAAACAAGGCAGTGGAGTCTCCATAATCTCACAGAAAGGTCATGGCAAGAGTTTGGAGAAATCCAAGGCAGGCTAGGAGCATGGAGAGGATCAGGGTGTTTTCTTAGCTGGGAGGAGCAGGGAAGCCTGCCTGAGGAGGGGACCTTCGTTCAGACTTGACGGAAGTGAGAGGACAAACCATATGGGCATGTGATGAAGACGATTTGAGGGAGAAGCCAGGGCAAGCACAAAGCCCTGAGCTGGGACCATTTTAGGCCTGTTTGAAGTACGCGGGACTGAAGTGGCAGGAGGGAGGACAGAGCTGGAGTGTGGTGCAGGTGGCAGGCAGGGCCCTGGCACAGGGTAGGTGTGAGACCCCCCCTTTTTTTTTTTGGTACCAGAGGTTAAACCCAGAGCTTTATCACTGAGCCACATCGCAGCCCTTTTAATTTTTTTATTTGGAGGCAGGGTCTCCCTAAGTTGCTCAGGGCCTCAATAGGTTGTTGAGGCTGACTTTGAATTTTTGATCCTCCTGTCTCAGCCTCCTGAGCCACTGGGATTACAGGGTTATGCAGCACAGGTGTGGGGGTTTTATCCTGAGCATGATCCGATTTGTTTGCAGATGGGATCCACAAGCACCTCTGGCCCCACAGATTGTAAGTTTGCTGAGGGCAGAGACCTTGGTGCTTATCGGCTTGCTGAGTAAATGCTGGATGGCCTGAGAGCAGTCCCCTTCCTGGGATGATGGTCTGGGTGGGAACTCAGGGTGTGGTAGAGTGTGAGTGAGGCTGGGCACAGGGGGCCCTGGCGGCCCCTGGTTCACCTGGAATCCACATCCAGTGGCACGGGGACAATATCCACTGGAGGACCCTGTGCTGACCATCCCTGCATCCCGGATGGTGTTTAGAGGCCTATCTGGAGTGCAGTAGGCACAGGCCAAATACTTGTTAGTAGAATAGCAATGTGAATTGAAAGCCATCTTTCTAGCCTTTCAAAAAGCCTTTCTCATGTGTCTCCTAATCTGATCCATTCCTTGAGCCTATTTGAGGCTCTTTTCATAGATGAAGAAACTGAGTTTCAGAGAAGCTCAGGATATTGCACAGCACATGCTAGAAGAAGAGGCAGGGCTTAAGCTAGATCTCCTGACACCTGTCCTCCTTCCCTTTGTCCCCCACCACAGTTAGAGTGAACCAGATGGCTTGGCCTCTGGGCTCTGCACTTCCCTGCAGCTCTGGAGATGGTGTTTTCTGACCCCACGGTGAAGAAGCAGGCTCTGCAAGCCCCATGGTGGTTATCAGGAAGGAGCACAGGAAATCTAGAACATGCTATCGTTGCAATGTCTCTGCTCCCAGTCAGGCACTGGTCCCAGCTCTGCCACTGACTGGCTGGGTGTCTTCACAGGACCCGGTTTCCAAGACTGTCAAGTGAGGGTTGATCTAGATGCTTCTCCAAGGCCTGTTCCAGAGTGGACAGGACGATTCATCTCTGTGCCTTGCAGGGGAGGCTCAGGGGCAGACCTGTGCCCTCCCTCAAAGGGGCGGACACTGGGACAGGTGGCCACGCCCCCTGGGGAGGCTGCTGCAATAGATCCAGTGTCTATGCCTCTATCCCCAGCGTCACTGCCATCTGCCTGCTCACCCAAGACACCTGGGGGGGTCGTTGGGGCACCGGACATCCTTCCTGCCTCACTCCCACATTTACACACCAAGCTCCTGCCCTCCCTTGCTGACACTTTGCTGCAGATGTGAGCGATTCCTCCTCCTTACTCCAGGGCCCTTCTCGTCCACTCTCCACGCTGCAGCCAGCATGAGCTTCCTAACCGCGATTCTGCTCATGTAATCCTCCAGCTCAAACCCTTCTCCAACGTCCATTTGCTCCAGGACAGAGTTCAAACTCTGTAGCAGGGCTCACACAGCCCTGCAGGGTCGGGCTCCCCTCCTCCCTCCCTCCTCTTCTCTCATCTTCCAGCCTTAATTCTGCGCTGGCTTCCCGCTGAGCTCTCCTCTGTTCTTTGAACATGCCACATCCACCTGCTGCCCTGCTTTGCACATGCTGTTCCTTTGGTCTGGAACACTGTTCTCTGGTCAGTGTAACCCAGCACACCCCGGGACCAGGCTCCTGCCCATTTGGCTATCACTTAATTGCCTTCAGTATTCGGCTTCAAGAAATCTCTTCCTGGAGCCTTTTGTGGATTCTGCCTCTCACCCAGGGGTGTCCAGGCCCCTTCAGGGAATCTCTGAGCACATATCCTGGCCACTGGAATTTCTGTGCACCTGTCCCCTTGGCAGTGAGTTCCCAGAGAGCAGGACTCTTGTTCACGTCTGCATCCCCAGGTATTGTAGGTTCTCAATGCTTATTTGAAAAGCGGGTGCAGCCAGGCATGGTGGCTCACACTTTTAATCCCAGTGGCTCTGGAGGCTCAGGCAGGAGGGTGGAGAGTTCAAAGCCAGCCTCAGCAAAAGCGAGGCTCTAAGCAACTCAGGGAGACCCTGTCTCTAAATAAAATACAAAATAGGGCTGGGGATGTGGCTCAGTGGCCGAGTCCCTCTGAGTTCAATCTCTGGTACCAAAAGAAAAGATTTGCTTCTGCAAACCCTGATAAATGGATAAATGGGTGTGGAAGCATTCGTTCACTTATTTGTCACTTGCTCAGTATTAGAGACCAGGGGCTGAGGACACAGAACGGAGGCCGTACCTGGAGGCAGGGGAAGGAATCCATCTCCCTTACAGCTCTGAGGGTTTGGATCTTAGATATTTCCTCTGCCAGAAGCACTGAGAAGGCCCTGGTGTTACAGAGCAAGACCTGCCCTAGGACCAGGGTTGGGGTTGGGGTCAGTCAGCATCTGCCACTGTCTTGAGGCCACCCTCTGCCCCTCCTGAGGGGCTTCTAGCCTCCAGGGAGGACTGTTCTCTTCTCCTGGCCCCACCCTCCCTCCTCCTCTGCCTCGTCTCCCTCAGCTGTTCCATTTCCAACCAGCCAGCTTAACTTAGGCCTCCCGGTTGGGCTTTTAATTTGGATTTATTGCCGGCCGTGACTGTATGTTAAACAAACTCCAGGCGATTATTAAAAACATGATTATCTCGGTTTATTGTCTGGCGTGGTCCTCAGTGGGTATTCTGTTGCTGAGAGGTGGCCAAGCCTTTGTAAGACAGTGGGTGGTGGGGGGAGTGAAGACCCCCGGGGAGAGTCCACCCTCCCTCCCCACTTGTGACACCTCCGGGAGAAAGTGGCTGTTGGGGCCCAGGGCCCTTCTGAAGCAGAACCCGGCCAGCGGGGCTGCACACATGTAGCAGGGAGGGCACCAGCCTGGCGCTAGAGAGCCTGGTACCAGTTTGACTCACGACTTCTCTGGGCTTCAACTTCCTCATCTGAAAACCAGAGAGTTGGGCCAGAATGGTCCAGTGCTATAGAGCTGAACCCAAGCAGGATCTGGGGGGCGAGAAGAACTGCACTTCATCCCTCAGTAAGACCTGAGCCAGGGAGGTCTCCAAGGCAGGCACAGACCAGAACATTCTTCTCAGAGGCTCACTCAGCCTCACACTAGTACTGCAGACTGGGGAGCGTCAAGCGGTCCAGCAAGCTGACCTCTAGTTTGGGAGACGCACCAGACAAAGGCTCAGAAGCCCCAGCCCTGCATCCCACTCCGGCTCTGCCATCAACTGTCTGAAGGGCCTTGGACAAGCCCCTCCTCTACTTAGGGTCTCATTTGCCATTTTGAAATGAAGGGGTAGACACTCCAGTGACTTTCAAACTTTAAAACATTAACAATGTCCTCTTCTTCTAAGCAGGTGGGGGGAAGAAGCTGCTTGGAAGCCCTGGACCCTTCCAAGGCTCTCAGCTATCTTTGTTCAAGGTTGGTGATGCCACCCACTCCTCTTGTGGCAGATTTAACCCTCCCTCAGGGAGTGGAGCCTGCCGGTCACCTCAGTGATCCTCCCCCACCCCCATGAAGGGAGGGACAGGTGGCCTTGGCTCCCACTTGCTGACATTAGGCAGTCACAGGGGCACCTCTCTGTGTCCAGCCCTCTCCGCCTAGTGGGGAGCAGGCCTGGGCATGGTCTGGTGCAGTCAGTGCCCGTCAACCTGCGGCCTGGCTTCCTCTCTCTTTCCTCCTCCACCAGGCTCTGCAGGCAAACGCTCAGCCAATCCCAAGCCTGATGAATCTTTGATGAATTCTGAGTAAAGACACTTTAAAAAATTCAGAAAGGTACAAGGGTGTTGGGAAGGAGGGAGGCGAGATGACCCTGCCCCCAACCCATCCTTCTCCCCACGTTGGTCGGCTAACGAGGCCTGAGCCCTGGAGTGTGGGTAGAGAAGAGGGGGCAGGATGCACCGAGCCCCCCAGACCAGGGAGCCTGCAGAACAGGGCCGGTCCAGGCTTTCCTAACAGCAGCAGAGGCAAATTCCAGAATCAAAGCATCTTAGAGAAAGATCGAGCTTAGAAATATCGTCCTGTACCACGAGGCAGTCAGAACCTTGAGTCTCAGAGGGTGATGTGTCCAAAGTCAGACCCAGAACCGCCAAGTGAGGGCTAGAATTCAGTCCCCTCTCCTCCAGGACAGTGCTGATTCATAGGCTGCCTGTGGACACCAGGGCCTGAGATGGGCTTCCTGACCGAAGACAGAGAATTGCATTTTGGCGTTTCCCCCTCCCCCACCAGAGCCCAGCAGAGCCATCTCCAGGATGGACAAGGCCCAGGGGACAGTCTGGCCATCCATCATCTAGATCTGGAAGGACAGAGGCTCAGGGAAGTGGGAGGGGAGGGCAGCTCTAACCCCTGCTTCTGGCTTTCACTGGTTCTGATCAACAGCCTGCCCCCAACCCTTGTCCCCCCAAGTCCTTAATTCTTACAGGAACTAGGGCTCCTCCCTACTGTTGGTACCCTAAACCCTTCAGGTTGCCTTTCTGAACTTTGATTTCTCTCTCTCTCTCTCTCTCTCTCTCTCTCTCTCAGCTCTCAATGGCTCTTCCTGCCTGGTTTGGCCTGGATGAATCCATGTCTGGACTGATTCAGGGTCCTCCCAGCTGGCCACCAGAGGAGGAGAGGAGGTTGGTGTTCAGAATCCACTATTCTGGGTTCTAAGCCCGGTCCTAACAAAACTAGCTGGGTGACTATGGGTGAGTGACTGGCCCTCTCTGAGCTTCTTCCCTTATCCTTAAAACAGGAGATGCTAAGAACAAATGAGACAAGAGGGGTGAAGGCTGAGCATATGTGGTGGAGGCACAGAGTGTGTGCTCCGTCCAGATGGGTTGTATGCCTCTCTCCCTCTAATATCTGAAAGTTGGGACATTTCTCATGATTTCATTTACTGTCTTCCTCAACTCCCCACCATACTCAATCCCTTTAGACATCCTCATCAGGTGGATTTCTTGCAATGGGCCGGCCGAGAGGGTAGGGACACTGCATAACTCAGCCCCATTCATCTTACTGTATGTGGGCACAGCACCCTCCTGCTGTCCTGTGCCCCTGGCAGGGAGGTGGTCAGGAAGACTGGATCTTTAGCATCTGAGAACTCTATGGGGCTTGGTTTTTCTCCTGCTGAAGCCCCGTTCCCTTCTCTTGGCAGTGATACCTGCTATCTTGCCTGGCTCTCCATGCATTTGAACTTTACTCTGAGAACTGAGATTTCGACTTGATTCCCGTAATTTAGACTTCAGCTTTTGGAACGGCTTCTCCCTTTACCAAGGGCACCCTGTTTAGATTTCCAAGCACGTAAGATTCCAGAGACACATTTTTTGGTCTATTTCAATTGCACATTCATAGGACTTGTAAATCTAAAAGAGGCCCATAAACTGAGAGATGTCGGGTAATGGCCTCAAAAACAATACATTTTATATCGGAACTTGAAGGGGGAGTCCCTAAATCGGGCAGCTGGGTTTGCACCCTGCAAATCTTTAAATCCACAGGGAGATTCTGCCCGTGCTTCAAGGGGTTTCTGGAGGATCCTGGTGCGTGGAATCGAAGCTCAGCTCTATACTCATTTGCATTCTGTATTTTGAGCCCTGGCACAACCGCTTCCTCGCTGTGTGACCTTAGCTGCCTCCCACAACCTCTCTGAGGCTCATCTTTCTCATTAGCACAGGGAGACTAGTAATTACCCATCCACCTCCCAGGGCCAGGGGAGTTACCCGAGATGATGTCAACAAAATGACTACTGTCATTTACACCCCGAGACATCCGCTCTTGCCTCTTCCTCAGACTGCAGAAGAGAAAGTGGAAACCAGAGAGGTCATTTTGTACTTGCCAACAAACCCTCAGATTGCTGGGATTCATGCCCAGGACGTGCCTGACTCTGAAGTTCATGGTTCATTTCCTAGCCTAACTTTACCGCAAAGAGTTTTTTGTTGTTGTTGTTGTGGTGGTGGTGGTGGTGGTGGTAAAGTATGCACAACGTCAAATCTCCCATCCTAGCCATTTTTAAGTGCACAGCTCAGTGGCATTAAGTACATTTACATTGTGGCATGGCCATCACTGCCGTCCATCTCCGGAGTGCTTTCATCTCCCCACGCTGAAGCCCTAAACCCATTAAACCATCACTCCCACTCCTCCCCCAACCAGCCTGACAAACGCCATTCTTTCTTTGTCTGTGAATTTGACCATGCCAGGTGCCCTTATGGGCAGAATCAGCGTCTGTCCCTTGGTGACGGGCTCCTTTCACTTAGCGTAATGTCCGAGAGGATCATCGCATGAAAGCATGTGTCTGGATTTCCTGCTGAATGATATTCTAAAATATGGACGACCGCCAACGGGTAACCTCAGGATATGTTTTAATGCATACGACAGACCTGGTACAGGCTAGGTTCATGTCCTGTGACATCATCTCTTTGGTACTTACTGTTGCTCAGTTGAAAATTCTTCGGCAGTATTAATCATAGCAATGACAATAATAACTGCTCACCAGATAGAGAGGTCCCTTCTTTGATACCATCTCAGCATTTCCTGGGTTCAAACTCTGACCAGCCTCAGAGCTACCCAGGGACCTTGTGAGCCACGCAGATGCCCTAATCCACCGCTGGTTCACATGGTCAACCAACTTCTCCCCAAAATTGGAGCCTCACTCTCCTGGTCTTTGAATCTCTTCTGTGGCCTGCTATCCCTGGCAGCACCTGGAAAGATGCCATAGGACTTAGGTTGGGAGGATGGGAGGGCAGAGGAGTGGAAGCCTGGGAATTCCTGAGCAGCTCTCCCAAGACCACAGGCTCTGGCTTTGTGACTGGCCCTGTTCTGAACTCCTCTGTGGTGGACGAGGATTCCAGCCCTTTCTGCAGAAATGCCTGGTATACGACATGACTTCTGGGGACCTGGATTAGAACACAGGCAGACAGCTGTGTCCCCCTGGCCTCCACCTTCCCAGTGAATCAGGAAGGGGTTTTTGGTCCCAGGCTGGCATCCGTAGAAGGCTTGGTGTGCAGGCTGGATGTTTATAACTACCTTGAGAAGGTTCCAGCACCCTCTTCCACCCAGAGAAGGGTGCAGATGTGACCTAGAACCCTCACATCCACCTTCCCCAGTTAAATCCATCATAGCTCCACCTTAGATGCCCTTCCCTGGTTCTCCACTGAAGTTCAAGCAGGAAGTCAATGCTGGTGGGGCAGAGAAGGTTCCAGACTCTTCAAACTACAAAGCCAATGGGAAGCCCGGGGTCCCAGAGCAGGGTGGATGCAGCACATCTAAGCAGTAAGTGGAAGGTATCTCCATCTTCCTTTCTGTCTGGAAACTCTTCCACCCACTTCTACTTGTCCTGGAGGACTCAGCCCAAAGTCACCTGCTCTGGGACAGCTTCCCTGACTTCCGGGGGTCAGAATGGGGCGCACCTGCCCTGAGAGGTGGACTGTGGTATCGACTGCACGGTTGTGACAGAGACTGGCGCTTACTCATCTCATCACTCAGGGTCTTTTTGTGGGGGGAGGAAATCTCAGGTAGATCTTTTCCTATCACAGAGGCACAGCTAAACCCTATGCCGCAGCTGTTTTACAAAATGATTTTATTTTCACCCTAAGAATCACGTTTTGATTAAGAATTCTAACATGCATGGTGAGGTCCATCAGATTTAGGTTGTGGTTTGTTGTCCTGGTCTAGAGATCAACTAGGGATTTAGAATGTGACTAAAATAAGACAGTCCGTGTGTGACAAAATTTGGAATTCAGCGTGGCATCTTAACCGTCTTATATAATTTCCTTCTTTATTGTTTTGTTTCCCTTGTAGCCTCAGAGTCAGATGTCCTGGATAATGTTCTGATGATGAGCAGTTATATTTGTATTGAAAAAAAAATTATTATGTCACTTTAAAGTTAATAGTTCTGAAAAAGAAAAGAAAAAGCCAAAGTCGAATTGCTTATTCAAAATGGTCTTCCCAAAGCTCGTCATGACTCTGCAAGCCCTACTCTAAATTCTACCCTGTGACTTTCACTGCCCAGGGACGCGATGTCGACAGAAGCCAATAGACATGGACACAGAGGTCACATCGTTTCTGCTGATGGGTGCAGCTTCAAATGCACCCAAATACCTGGGGTTATCTGTGGGCACTCCCTCCGATCTTGGTCATTATTCTTCATTATTATAGACAGGCTTTTCTAGATGCCCCCAGAGGTCTGTTTGGAGCACCCAAGAGTTCCATCAGCCAATCCCTAAACCGAGGACGTACTGTGTGTTGGGCACAGAGTCTGTGAGTGGCGCCCTCTGCAGTTCTAAATGGGAATAGCACAATCCATGACAGAGATGCAGGTGGTGTGGTGGGAACACCTGGTCAACAGTTGGGCTGTAAATAAATACTTGGTTTTGGGATAGTTTGAGCTTGACAGGAAAGCTGCAAAGACAGTACAGACCCTTCTCCCTACTCTTCCCCTCGGGTTAGGGGCTCCGCTTCAGAACTTGCCAGAGAGGAAATTTTCGCAGGTCCCTGCCCCAGGATGGCTTGTGCCTCTCCAGATCACTCTGTGCTTTATTTTTAGGCATGCTGTGCATGTTGCAGTTCTGATGATTTCTCTCCATTTG
This sequence comes from Marmota marmota marmota, assembly GCF_001458135.2. Classification (NCBI taxonomy): domain Eukaryota; kingdom Metazoa; phylum Chordata; class Mammalia; order Rodentia; family Sciuridae; genus Marmota; species Marmota marmota. The sequence goes on along the minus strand of NW_025999891.1, from coordinate 8,614,460 downwards.
CACGGACTGCTAGGAAGCTCAGTGGCAAAGTTGTGGCTCAATTCTTGCAAAAGCAGAGGAACTCTTGGGGGACATTTTGAGGGTGAACTTGACCCTGGGTTTCATCTGGTTCTTCCTACATCATGCCACTTTCCCGGCTAACTTGATTCTCGTGTCGTGCTTCTGTATCGTGCTCTGCCGGCTTCTTCAAATCATTTTTGGAACAAGGTGGGGGCATGTATCACTGGATAAACAAACAGATCATTTTATCTCTGTTCCCAAGGTGCCTGATGCTGCTGTTCTCGCATTTGTCACATTCTCTTGTCATTGCTCGTGTTGGACTCCCCCACTGGGTCACCTGGCTCCCTTGCAGCTGGACTCCTTTGCGTCACTGAGGACTGCAGGATGGGCCCCGGCTGGCACCACAGGGCTCAGATACTGAGTGTCCCTCTGCCATCTCACCCTGCCCTACGTGAGCGTGCTCACACACACACACACACATGCACATGCACATGCACATGCACACACGCACAGGCACACAGGCTCAGAGTCTGACCACATTTCTCAGTCTCTCAGCTGCCTTGGTAAATATCGTTTTGGAGGGGGGGGCGGTACTGGGGACTGAACTCAGGGGTACTGGACCACTGAGCCACAACCCCAGCCCTATTTTGGATTTTATTTAGAGACAGAGTCTCACTGAGTTGCTTAGCGCCTCGCTGTTGCTGAGGCTGGCTTTGAACTTGCAATCCACCTGCCTCAGCCTTCTGAGCCACAGGGATTACACACGTGCACCACCATGCCTAGCCTTGTATGTGCCATGTTGAGGCCGAGGCAGAGAGGACCAGTCAATATCCAGAGGGAAGATGACTAAGAGCCACTGCTCACCTGCATTCCAAAGAGGGTGTCCCGGGAAGCTGAAGAGGGAAAGCAGGGGTGTGTACTGCCCACTCCTGCTCACCTCTCCTGGCTTTGCTCTCTGTCCTTTCCGGGCCCCTCCCTCCACTTGGTCATATATGGCCCATAGAAACCCAGGATCACCAGGTGACCCTTTCCAGCTTGTCTGTGTCTCACCTAGAGACTCAGCTTGGATCATTCTCTTCCCCAAACTTCCCCACCACTAACCTCCTCATGGTACAGAAAGGGCCCAGAAAGGGAGAGTGACTTCTTCAAGGTTGCAGCACAGTAAATTTGAAGCAGGCTGGTTCTCTTTCTGCCTGAGAAGTGAGAGCGCTCTGAGCTCTGGGAGCATCGGGCACTAACTGAATCAGAGGGAGAGCGTTTGGGGGTTTGGGGAGCTTTCCGAAAAGGCAGTCTTCCCAAGAAGCCAGGGGGTCAGAGATCATTCCGGGTAAATCCCTCCCTTCTGCTCACCCCCACGACACCATTCCTCCTAGAACCCCAAAGACACTGAGTTTACTTAGAAGGAGGAGGAAGCATGACACAGGAGAATCTTGGGGTGGGGAGGGAAAGGTAGGCCAGGGAAGGGTCCAAGTGACTTGGCGTGAGAGGCGTGGGGGAGGTCAAGGGGTCAAGAGCAGGAATGATGAGCTCCAAAACCTTCTGCAATCCCGCTGCTGGCGTGGCGATGTCGGGATGCGGCGGGCAGGAGAACGCAGGCTGCCTTCTAGAATGTTCACTGATGGCTTGGTGCCACCACTGGGGAAGGGGGTTGCCGGTGGCAGCTCTTCCAGATTTTGTTTCCCAGGAAAGCTGAAAACCCGATGTTTGTGTGAAATCCAGATTCTCACGAGTTGACAAGTAATTCAAAAATTTAAAAGCTCTCCGTGAATACAACATGGAGATCTCATTTGGGTCCTGATGCAAACAAACCACCTGCAAAAAGACATTTTTGGAGACAATTAGGGAAATTTAAATATGTACAGGGTTAAGAGACACTAATAAGGGATTTTTTTCTTCTTCATTTTTGTCTGGGTGATGATGATTTTTGTGGTTATGTTCTTTAAAAGTCCTCATCCGCTAGAAAGATGTATTGCAGTATTTATGGGTGAAATAATGCGGTGCCTGGATTTGCTTGAAAATATTTCAGACACAAAAAAGACACACGTCACGGGGAGAGAGGTGACATGGGGCTGACAAATTGGTGATGGTTATTGAAGCTGGGTGATGGGTACATGCAGGTTCATTATACTACTATCTGATTGTGGATATGTTTTAAAATGTCATTAAAAATAAGCACTGTTTGGGGGATGAACAAAACCTGTCCGTTAGCTGGATGTGGCCTTAGACCACCCTTTTTCAACATCTAGGTCCACATAAGCCGCAGAACATCAGGGTTGAGGACATTCTAGAGACATACAGGTCAGAGGTTGGCAAACTCCAGCCTGGGACCCAAATCAGGCCTGCCACCTATCTTGGTCCATCAAGTTTTAGTGGACTCCAGCCACAAGCATTTGTTGATGTACTGCCTCTCGACCACAGTGCAGCTGAGTCACTGTGATGAAGACGGTGTGTCTCCCAAAGCTTGAAATAATCACTATCTCACCCCTTACAGAGGCGCCTGCTGACGCAGAGTCAGGCCAACAACTGTCTACCATTAGCATCGAGGTCTTGGTGGCATGTTGTCCAAACCTGGGGCTCACTTGGGGCAGGGGGAAAGATGGGGACTCTGCTGGTGGAGGACAGACGGAGACCTGAGAAGCAGGTGTCAGTGACGGGCGGGGAGTGGTTGAGGGCTGTGAGCCTCTGTACAGGAGCCTGTCACACTCTAGGGGCACTGGGGACCATCCGACTAAAAGGCAGCGTGAGGTAGGCAGGGAGCTTGGGCTTTGGAGCTGGGCAGGTCTCACATCACTAGTGATCAAGTGTATGTCTCAGTTTCTCCTTCTGACACATGACAATACAGAATGGTGGCCAGAGCTCCTGTGGATTAGAGGGTGCTGATATAACATGTATCACAAACAGTTGGTGATTAATAAATGGTACCTATTATTGTTACAATGCCCCTGTGCCATAGTCATGGAGTTTGGGGATCATAAAATCTCAATGTTACTAAACTTTACTGTGAACCTTAGAAAGATCCTCTTAATGAAAGGAAATAAATGCTGAATATAGAGAATTCACACGACTTTTGTTAAAAGCAAACAAGGTGTTTATTGATCTCAGAAGAGAAAACAAAGGAGAAAACTGCATTCTTTGCACATATAAAAATGATATGGCTTCACTTGAGTGGGAAGCTAGACATTCACATCGGATGCCAACCATAAATAAGGCTTCCTAGGAAGGCATTTACACAACGGTGTTCTTTCTCTAATCCAGTTTAGGTGGCAGAAGGTAGATTCTGGAATGCTTCGCATCTATCTAGACAGGTCATGGTGATCTTTCCTTGCTGTTCGTGTAAACGACAGTAGCATTGAGAAGTAATGCTACCTAGGATTGTTTGGGAGACAAAAATGAGATAATCTATGTAAAGCACCTAGCATGGTGCTTGGCATATGGGAGGTGTTCAGTAATTCTTAATTCCAACCATCCACCCTTCCTTCCATCAACCACCATCATTTGTCTTGTTCTCCCCAATAGCCTGTCCTTGGCTTATATAGTTTATATTCTATGTATTCACCAGACATGTCCTGTTTTAATCCAGGGCTTAACGAATATGAATACGAAGACAGATTCTTATTCCATGGGCCTGAGAAACAAGCTCTTAGGTAATGTGGAAACTTAGTCACACCTTAAATATCAAGGGTGGAGAGCAGGGTCTCTCAGCCTCAACACGGTTGACATTTTGAGCTGGATCATTCTTTATTGTGGATTTGCCTGTGCTCGGTGGGGTATTTAGCAGGATCCCAAGCTCTAACCCACTAGTTGTGACAAACCCCCCTAGATGTGACAACCAACAGTGTCTATGGACATTGCCAAGTGTCACTTGGGAGAAAAAAAAATGGCCCCCAGTTGAGAACCATTGATGTAGAGAGAATAATTTATTCCTAGGCAATGGCAGAGACCAGTGACAGGATGCACGTATGACAGTCCACATGGGCCAATGGGGTCCATCCGGTCATACTGCCACTTGACATAGAAGCCTTCTGAGTTTGTGCAAGTCTACTCGGTGACATGTGCACAGTGAAATTATCCAAAGGCATGTTTCTCAGATCCCCTCTCTTAAGTGATGCGTGATGGAAGGCTCGTCAATGACCACGTGCCATCAACATTGGTACCAAAGTCTTGAGGTTCTCAGGATGACAGTGATGACAGCCTCCACCGCTCCCTCTGCCTGAGCCTGCTCTGAACTTTCCCATCTCCTATGACTCCTGATGCTCCAGCCTACCTTCGGGGTTAGCCCATCTTCTGTTGCTAGAGTAAGATGCCCGAGATCCAGTAATTCATAAAGAGATTTATTCAACTCAGTGCTAAGGGATGAGAAGTCCACGGCATGGCTGGCATCTCTTGGCATCTGGGGAGGGCCTTTGTGCTGCATCATTCCGTAGAAGAGGGCACTGTGTGGTGCTGGCTCGGGCCTTTTGTCCTCTTCTAAGCCACTGAATATTATGGGTGTTCCACCTTCATGACCTCATCTAATCCTAATTACCCCCCAATGGCCTCACCTCCAAATAGAATGAGCACATAAATTGGGGGATTACAAGTCCAACACATGAACTTTAAATGGAGGCCACATTTAAACCACGGCACGTTAACCCTGCTTCCACTTCTGGAATAATCCTCCCGGGGGCCTGAGCAAATAGGAATCATCATTTAGAGGTGACACGCTGCCTCTGCTGCTGTAACCCATGGGGAGGGAAGGGCATGGGCTAGAATCTTTGTTTTGCAGACAGGTAAGTGGAGACACTCTCGAGGGTGAAGTGCACAACTCGGAGCCGGAGCTGGGTGATAGCTCAGATGGCCCAGCTGCCCCTGGGAGGAGGTAGATCTGGTCATTCCCCCCATTCTTCCCCTGTCTTGCTATTCTTTCCTCTTGACAGCAATATTCTAGATGGGGAAAGGGAAGTACTGAGAGTTCAGTAGCTTGCTGAAGGTGTCGAGTTGGTAAATCGGGAGTTAGGATTCAAACCCAGGCCATCTGCCTCCAGAACCCACCTGCTGTATCGCTGGTTGAGAGTTAGAAATAAAGCCCCTTGCCTTCTAAGTTTGTCATTATTGTCATCATGAAGCCTGAGGACGTGGTCACTAGTGTCCAGAGACAACCAGGATGGGACCATTTTCTGCCAGAGTGTAGCCTCTGCTGCACCCCGGTGATGCCAACCACGAGGGACACCTCCCGCCACCCTGCTCCACAGGAAACAGTCCCTCTGGGAGTCCTTGGAGCTGACTCAGGTGACGACTGAAGGGCAGATACCCCAGCTTGTTAGCCTTATAACGAACAGCCCGGCCTTGCCTACCCAAGAATGCTGTAGAGTGGGGAGAGACAGAGCAGCCTCCTTTGGACGACTTCTGTCATTGTCAGGAAGCTATGGAACCCACCTGCACAGGCAAATACTGGCTGCCGGCTCCCACCAAGGAGAGGGATGGAGAAGAAATGACATGCGGTTTGGATGAGAGTTTAAACCTCAACTCAGCCACTTTTTAGCTTTGTGACCTTGGGAAAAGGACTTGACCTCTCTGAGCTCAGCTTCGTTTGCAGAATCCAGTGCCAATACCATGTCTCTTGGAGCACTGTTGTGAGGATTAGGGGGAACGTGTGGGGCTGCAGGTGGGTCCTGGGAATTCCCTACGTGGAAACTGATAGTAACAGGAGATGGTGGCTATTAAGGTCACATCAGCTGGGCCCTGGGTGATCTACGCTGATGGGAAGGTCGACAAGTACATAACGGGCCCTCTGGTGTTTGTTGGTTCAGTGGGGTTCCCTTTCTTGGGAAACAGCTCCTCATCTTTAGGGGACATCCTCTCCCTGCATTTGGTATCAGGGGCTGCTATTCCCAGGATCATGACCCCATTTGAAACTCAGGGTGAGGGTGGGCATGTGGCCACTCTTGGGATTTTATATACAGACGTTTGGGCAGAAAAACTCCGTCCCTGTCCTCAGAGATGACTAAAGTGGATTTGTGCAAGTCTACAAGTATCTGAGGCACGGCTCCACTCCTACCCTCGTGTCCTACCTCCCCAGACCCGGGGAGAGCCTGTCTCCAGTGGTCGAGAACCACAGACAGAGGCACACATTTATACAAGAGAGGGCACTTACACGGTGACCTCACTTAAGAGAACAACTCCCTTCACCCAGACTTCTCTATTAAATGAGTCAATAAAGTCCCCTTTTAGCTTCAGCTCTCTCGAGTCGGGTTTTCATAGCTCTCTACCACAAGAAAGCTGGCTCCGACAAAGAGGTCTTCTAAGAGACTCGGGGTGAGCCACAGAGGGCGTCCAGCTAAGGAGCAGGGGCGCAAAGCCGGGCAGACACTGTCCTGCAGCATTTACCACCTCGTGCTTCTCTTGCTCGAATGGATTCCTTGCATCTTGCGTGTGCTGTTATCTCAGAGCACTGTACAGCCTCCTATCGTGTTCCAGGGAGACTTAGATAATCAGGGCTGGAATTCTGTACCAAGAATCTTGTTCTAGCTTCGTTCAGTGAGCCTTATCTACAGATGCTGGATGCTGTTCTGGATACACGTGGCTGTAGCCCTCATGCCAGGAAATCAGCATATTCTTGATTGGGAGGGAGCTTCCACGTGCTCCTGGGTGACGTCGTACAAGATGCCAGGAGTGTGAACAATGGGCATGAAGTGTGGCTAAGCCAAGAGCTGGCCCTTCGGGTCATGTTGAGAGGACAAGCCAGTGAGGTGCTGTTTGGGGCTTTTGGAATCCTCCCTTGGTGCATGGGGTTAATTTGTTTGGAGATGCCTTCACTATGCAAACATTGTAGGAACTGGGAGAAGGAATCCTGCCCTGGATTCAGTATAAGACAAGCAGCTGGATGGTATTTAGACACCAATGTAGGCATTAAGAAAGGGCGAAGGGGAACTTTTTTTTTTTTTGACTACTTGTCAGGCACCATATTGGGTACTTTGCCAAAATCATCCCAGCAGGACCTCAGGAGAACAAACCTGGGCCTCGGCTCTGCTGGTGGCAATGCAAACCTGAAAACAGTCTGGAACTTTCTCAAAGAGTTAAACATAGAGTCACCATAGGACCTATACACCCCAGAGAAACAGAGGCGTATGCACACAAAGACTCGTGTGCAAATGTTAACTCACCATTACTCAGCAGAGCCTCAGGTGGGGAAACCCAAACATCCATCAACTGATGAGGGGTAAGTAGAATGTGGCACATCTATTCAATGTCAAAAAGAGAATGAAGTACAGGCTACGGCATGGTGAACCTTGTGAATACTATTCTAAACCAAAGAAGCCAGTCATAAAAGATCATATACAGTATGATATCATTTCTATGAGGGTCCAGAGCAGGAGAATCTGTAGTAACAGAAACTAGATTGGTGGTTGCCAGGGACTGGGAGGAGTAAGAGGGTGGGGAGACTGGAAATTGATAGCTAAGGGTTAGGAGGTGTTTTTTTTTATGGGAATGATGAAAATGTTTTAAAATTGATGGTAAGGATGAATGTACAACTGGAATATACTAAAAGCCATTGAATTATATGCTGCAAGTGGGTGAATTGTACGGGGTATGGATTATATCTCAATAGAGCTATTAAAGTGGAAAATGTTTGTCTTAGGTACAAAACGGGAGGCGGAAAAGGGGGCAGTTGTTTTTCAAAGTCTTGTATAATGATTTGACCCTTAAACGATGAGCCTGTGTAACACAGAATAAAACAAAAATTAACTTGGCAAGGTGGTGCGGGCCAGTAATCTCAGGGACTTGGGAAGCTGATGCTGGAAGATCATAAGTTTTAAGGCCAGCTTCGGGAACTTAGTGAAACTCTGTCTCAAAATAAAAAATAAAAAAAAATAAAAAGGACTGGGGGTGTAGCTCAGGGGTAGAGCGCTCCTGGGTTCCATCCCCAGTACCAGGAGAAAAGAAAAGAATAAAACCCAAACCAAATTAAAAATCACACACTAATCTTAAAACAAAACAAAACAAAACACACACACAAAAAACAACAATCTTGTAAGGTACTATTGCTTCTGTGTTGCAGAGGAAGAAGCTGAGATTCAGAGATGGATAAATAATTTATTCAAGGTCAAGTGGCTAAGTGGAGGAGCCAGAACTGGAACTCACGTTGATTGGATTCCTAATGTCTAACCCTTTTCGGGGGCAGGCCGAAGGAGGATCTGTATGCCCTTGTGTAAATCAGCCTCTTTGGGAGATTCAGCAAGGGTCACAGACAAATGAGTTGGACCCTGTGCAGCCAGCCAGATCATCCCAGTTAGCCCTAGTGATCCGTGGAGTGACAAAGGTCCCCTTGTTGGTCCTCATGCTATAAGAAAGACCACGTGTCTTCCTACCCCTCCAAGGCTGGTGGAGGAAGTGGGGACAGCAGGGGCACAGGGCTGACCAGGGACCTCAGTGACACTCTTCTCAAAGATTCCCTTTCTGATTTCTACTGCTGCCTTGTTGATGATCTCAGGGGGGGACACTGATGGCATTCTGTGTCCCCATAGCAGAGTCAGGGAGAGAGTAGATGGTCTTTAGTGAGGGCTACAGAGGGTCTTGAATCTAGAGGGTGGAAGTAGGGGAAGGGGAGGCGGCTCCGCTGCTTGAACTTGAGCAAGTCAAGTCACTGCTCTGAGCCTCAGTTTTCTTACCTGTGCAAGGGGAACCACGCTCTGAAGACTTGCTAATGAGCTCATGTGGTGGTAGGTGCTCCAAATCCTTGTGTCCTTACGTCTGTTGGGGCTGGATCCTGGGGTTGAGAGACGGTACAGCATTTCTACACTGCCATCGGGAGTAGGTCCTCTCCATGCATCTGACCCCCTTTTGGAGGAGTAGCTTCTATGCATCATTTCTCAGAAATGGTTTGGATGCCATCTATCCTGGGGTCCTGCCTCTAGGCACTGACCAGCTGCCACGTCTAAGGGGACCACTAGGAATGGCTGTGTCATTTCCCCACCCTGAGGCTAAGAGGTCCTGGGGATGGGATCAGCCAGCTCTGAGTGGTAAGAGCTCAAGAAATAGATTCTAGGACGGGAAGTAGAATGTCAAAGCTGAAGAAGCCTCAGAGGACATCCAATCCAGTCATTCTCCATTTATTTTTAACCTCAAAACTCCTTTTTTTTTTTTTTCCAAAGGGAAACATTATGCAGAGGCCCGGTCTATATATAGATGAAAGCTAAGCTGCATTGATAGTGGTGGGGCAGGGCCAGCCCGCTCCCTGCTTGGGTCTCCCAAGGAACTCTGGCGATTGCAGCGGGCAGAGTTTGGAACCCACTGATGGCATCTCAGCTGCTCATTATCTAGATGAGACAAGCAAGGCTCAGAGAGGAGGAGAAGGCTGTGACCAGGCTTTGATAGAGGCTCAGAGGACACAGCGCTGGGTTTGCAATTGGGATCCTAGTTCTGGGGTCAGTCCCCTTGGCTCCACAGATCTCCATGCACCCCAGTGCTCAAGCATGGCTGGGGAACCCCAAAGCTGTCTCAGAATACCTGTTATTCTCCAACAGAATCGACAACCCTGGACTCTTGCAAAACAGCCTTATCACCATGGTCATGTTTATCTCTGATGGGGGAAGCACTGGAGAGGAGAGACAGACAGACAGAGGTTTGCAGAACTTGCCAGGATGTCAGGCTTGGTTATCGTCATAACTGCCGGACACGACTCCCACCTCCTCAAAGGCGCCCTTCTTCTTAGGTGGAAGGGATTCCCCTCCTTGGCTCTCTCCTTCCTTCCTTTCCCTCTGCCTTCCTTTTTTTTTTTTTAACTTTTCCATTTAGCCACTCTCCAACGCAAGATGCCAAGGTCCTTTTGTTAGTAGTTGTCCTTTGATTTCAGAATGACACAGAATTTCCATGGATAAACAACCCAGGTCCTGCTTTCCAGGATAACAACCCAAACCCACCCGGGGCATGACAGAGGCAGGGAAGCAGTCCGTGGTGCTTTGCTAGGCTAGGTGCCCCTAAAACAAAGCAGCCGGGGTGCTGGGGCTATCCACCGGCGGTCCGTGACCACATTTTCCCAGTTCCCAACCAATACACCAGGTCTGGCAAGCACTCCTGCATCCGAGGAGATGACGACAGAGCAGAATGACAGAAATAGTGATGGACACCCAAACTCTGGGCTAGCTGGACATCTTGAGCATGGCACCAATCTCATGTGGCCTGACCCCAGAGTGATGCGTGTGCCCAGGGGGAGGGGAAGGAAGGATGGGGGTGGGATCTTTCGGCAGCATGCTCAGGGACCTTTGATGCTTGGCCTTTGAATCAGACACCCCTCAGATCTTTTTTTTTTTTTTTTTTGGAATACAACCTGGGAAATTGTAACAAGAATGGAGCTTCGGTCTTTACCCGCCACCGACTGGCTCTGTGCTCTTGGGATGGTTGTTTTTGTTGTTCTGGTGGCTGCCACTGCCCTCCCCTGGGGAGCAGGGCTCTGGATGGGTGTCCAGCTTCTTCCCTGGCAAGACAGGAAGTTCCTTGAGAGCAGGAGGGGAGTTTTTATTTATCTTTATTTTTTCCATCGCCTCCGTGCCCTGTGCAGCTCTTGGAATGAGGCAGGGCTTAAGCAGGCCTTGCTGAATTGAATTATTGAGTCGACAGGCTTGCAAAGGGGAATAAACAAACAAAAGAACCAACCCCTCTGATTCCAAGCTGCTCAACCTGCCACTTGCAGATTAAATCCCCAGCTGAGTGGATTGGGGAGGGAGCTGGCGAGCCCCGGGAGAGGGAGGTGCCAGCGGGGAACCGAGGGCACAGGGTTGTCAACTCTCCCTGCATCTCAGGAGGAGGGGGTTCCCTGGTGGGGACATGGAGAGCTGGGATGGGACCCTCAGCCGGACAGTCCCAAGTGTGCTCTTTTCCTCCCAGACAGCACAGTCTGGGTCAACCTGGCCCCGATTCCTCCTTCCCCGCTGGCTCTGCACAGTTCCTGGAAACAGGCGGCCACCCCTGACCTCTTGATCAGATTAAAACAGTGGCTATGGAAACAAGGTCCACTATGACCTCTGCTGGGGCTTTGATCTCCTGCTTGGTCCCAAGTTTGGGAAAGGTGCAATGTAAAGACCTGACCCGGAGTCTTGCCGCCGACTCTCACTGGCCTTTGGTTATGGAGGGACCCTTGCTCCTTCCGCCTTGTTTCTGTATGGCATTTGGCACAGGATCCGTATTCAGCTCCTGCGTGTTGGAGGACGAGGAAGGAGGGCTTGATGGAGCAACGGAACTGCCCTGGTTGAACTCATTTCTCAGCTTCTCATTCTGTGGACATCAGAGGTCCAGCCTGCCAAATTAAAGCAGCAAGTGGAGGCAAAGGCAGGCAGAAGGAAGGAAATAAGGAAAAGAGAGAAGGATGGAAGGGAAAAGAGAGAGATCAGGATCTCCCCGCCCCCAACTTGCTCCTCCCCAATCTTCCACTTCCACAGCCAAGGGGAAATGTGGGCCAGTCCCTGGCTACTCAAAGTGTGGTCCGTGGTCCACCACATCAGCGCCACCTGGGAGTCTGTTAGAAATGTAGACTCTCAGCCCCTCCCACACCCACCAAGTCAGAATTTGCACTCAGGGAGATCTTGAGATTTGTCTGCACATCAGCAATTGAGACATTCTGGGCTACATGACAAGGTGGCTGGGACCTTGTCTATTCCCTTCAGAGTGGAGTCAGGTTTCTCTCACATCCTGCAGAAGGCACTGGAGAGGGTTTTCAGGCCAGGATCTCAGGAACAGAGGGAGGAAACCTCTTGCGGAGGGACTTATAGAGATTGTCATCATCTCACTTGCTCAAGTTCATTGAGCATCTACTAGGTACTGGGCCCTTGGCATCTAGTATCTCATTGAAGTCTCCCTGCAGCCCCGTCTAGATCAGCTCATCATTATTCCCACTCCATGATGGGAAACAAACGCAGGCTGGAGAGAAGCAACTTGCCAGGATCACACAGGGAGATTGGAGTTCTGACTCTGACTCTGGCTTGCCTTTCTTCTATGACCTCAGCCAAAACTCTTTCATCTCCAGACCAGGCTCCCTCCTACCTACACACCAGAGAACAATGCCCAGAATCTCCCAGGAAGCCCACCAGGAGTGCGATAGGAAGCATGCAAGCCCCGTGTCAGCTCCAGAGTCGAGATGTCCTATTTCCCACACAACAGAATCATTTAACTGAGAAACATGGAGACAGCGTCAAGATGGCGAGAAATTGCCTGCCTACCAAGCTAGGCCTTTGTGTACTGTTCAAAAGAAACTAATTAAAGGAATTTCTCTTTAAAGTATATTTGACTTAGACATTTCCACTTCAGCCTAGGAAGCCAATCTAGTTTGAAAACTTGGTGTGAAGCTTGAATTATTAACGCACCCACGGAAAATGATATCGCCGGTTTGCCTTAGAACATTTGGAGGATGGAGCAGGATTAACCCCATCTCCTGAGGATTTGATGAGGGGTGCCGCGGGGCGGGGCGGGGCGGGGCTGGAGGAGGCTGCGCGCGCACATACTTGTAAAACAGAAAACCGGGCGCGTGGTCCGAGCTCCGCGTTCAGATGACTGAGACAAATTTTAAAGAGAAGTTTTCACAGCTGATGCATAAAACATGATCCCCAGCGCGTCCCTCTTTAAACAGCTTTGTTCCACAGTCAGCCGCACGGCATCTCCCTTGCTGCCCAGAATGCACCAGGGAGCCGGATTTACATAGGGAGTTTCACCTGATGGTCTCTGGTGGCTTGGGAAACATCACTCCGACAGGCTCCTGGCAGCCTAGGTGGGGCTCCACTAACGTTCCTGGTTTACTTTTCCTCCCTCGCCTCAGTGACAGTGCATCTGTGAAGAAAGGATTGGGCAGAACCAGGGTCTCAGCTGTGCTTTCCAGGACAGCTGGCAGGGGCATGGGGTTGCTGATGTCCCCACCATCCCCATCCTTGGCACTCAAGGGGCACCAAGCTGATGTGGGATCTCCAGTGAGGAACCAGGCTGCACCCCCATGACAATGGCCACTTGAAAGCAGCTAATGAGTAGCAGGTGCCCTATTGAACAGCTGGCATGGGGTAGCCCAGCTGGTCTTTGCAAACCTGGGAAATTCTCCTGAAGCCCTGATGGGGACTTTGGGGCCCTGGGCAGTGAAGAGACTGGCTCAAGCCTCAGCATTAGGAAAACAGGTGTTTTAGTCAGCGTTTTCACTGCTTTGACTAAAAGATCCAACCAGAACAATTTTAGGGGAGGAAAGGTTTATTTGGGGGCTCACAGTTTCAGAGGTCTCAGTCCATAGACAGCAAGCTCCATTCCTCAGGGCTCAAGGTGAGGCAGGACATCATAGTGGAAGAGCGTGGCAGAAGGAAGCAGCTCCCATGATGATCAGAAAGCAGAAAGAGAGTCCATGTCCCAGATACAAAATATATACCCACAGTGCTGACCCTATGCCCCACCTCCTCCAGCCACGCCCCCATTACCCACCTCCTCCAGCCACGCCCCCATTACCCACCTCCTCCAGCCACGCCTTCACGCTCCACCTCCTCTAGCCACGCCCCTAGCCCCACCTCCTCCAGCCACACCCCACCTGCCTCCAGTTATCACTCAATGAATGTCATCAGGGATTAACTCAACGCATTACATTAAGGCTATAACCCAATTATTTCTCCTCCAAATCTTCTTGCATTGCTCACACGTGCACTTTTGAGGGATACCACATCTACACCATAATAACAGGCTCAGACCCACATGTGTCCATTCCAACATGCTCAAAGGACATTGGACCTACAGAGGGACATTTAGGGAGGGAGAAAACAGAGCTGAAATGTTTGGTCATTTCTGTCCTCCATTGGTACGTCCAACAGATGCCTTCACTTTTTCCCATGCTGTCCTTGATGCTGAAGCTGAAGGAATTTCCCTTTATCCCCTGAAAATAGTTTCTGCCTACCCATGGGAGGCTGCCGGAAAGGAGCTAAAACATAGTAGACAACCAAGGCTACTTATCCATTCTCAGTCTGCACCCACAGGCCTGCACTCCCTAATTTCATTATTCAATGTATTTCTTAAATCATGGAGAAGATAGATGGGGCAGGAGCAGGAGTTTAAAGTGGCCAGTCATGTCAGCAGAATCCACTGGAAAAAAGAACCAAGGAAGTTCAGGGGCCCATTAGGCCATGGAGATTGAAGAGAGTGGCAGGCGGCAGGGGAGTGGTGGAAGGCGAGACTCATTTGATACTCGAGTGTGAAAAGCCAAAGAGACACACCTGCAATCCCCTGTGGCCTCGGGGCCACCGTGTTCGGCTGCGCAGGCTGTGCACTGAAGAATGTGCCCACCAGTGGCCGGTGCCGAGTAGACTTAGGCAAGGGCCTGGTATGCACATTTACTGAACCTGAGTAGAAGCAGGTGTTGTGGAAGTAGAGAGGATACAGGACACATCAGCACTGGGTTGGATACAGGGAGCAAGGAGGGAATTTTGAGCAAGATCTTGCTGGTTAGGGAGAATTTTAACAGATGGAAAATAGGAAGAGAGGAAGTCCAGATAGCTCCCAGGCACTCATCCTTTAAGACTGAGCTCACCTGGGTTTTGGTGCATAGTAGGTCTTGGCTCATAGCAGGAGTTGAGAAAACCAAGAGTAGGTGTATGAATGGGTGCGCCTGGTAGAGCGGGAGGCCAGTGGAGGCAGGGAGGCCAGTGTGCAGCTAAGAAATGCCAGCCTCCCCAGAGAGGCCAGCTGAGAATGAGCCGGACTTGGAGTTGACTCAGCCATAGAGTGGGCAGGAGGGTCCAGAGGAACCTGACACCCTCCTCCCCAAAGAGACACAGCCCAGGGCTCAGGGCCAGGTGACTAGCTCCTAACCAGTGCCCCTGGGCTTCATCTGAAGGCCATTGGTTCTAACAGCACTTGTTCCCCTGAGGGTCAGGATTCTGGATGAGCTTGGGAGAGAACAGCTTCCATCAGATCGAAAAACTAATACATGAGCCAAAACCAATGCTGCGGGCCTTCCCCCGGAAGGAGGGGCCAGAGACCCAGGGAGCAGGGAGCCTCCAGGCTAAGGGCAGCTGGCTCTCCCGCTGCGAAACCCTGCTGGGGGCTTTCCCAACACACTGCACATGCTTCTTAAGGCCTCATCAGGCGCTGTCACCTGCTGCCTCCTCTTGTCTCCACTTGCCATGTACTAAGATTCGCCCCCTGCACCCCAGATCTGGGTAGAATGGCAGGTAGTTATTTTGAGATGCAGTGTAGAAGGAGGGAAAAGCAGGAGTTGGGACACCTTTGTTCAAATCCTCACTCTCCAACTCCCTGGCTGTGTGACCAGAGGCCAATGGCTTACCCTCTCTGAGAGGGGTAATGAATCTTTTTCACAGAGTGGTTATGGGGGTTCCCTGGGAGGCTTTCTGTCCATCGAAGATCTGGCACATGGTAGGGTCTCCACAAGTAAGAGCCGTTGCAAATGGTTAATCGCCTGTTGTCCACTCAACCCAAGTGAGGTCACCGTTTTCTGCCGATGCTGCCCTCTGTGCCATGCACTGGTTGTTCCCCTTCCCCAGCATCCCCAGAGGGACTGCCAAACCAGGAGCCCCGAGCCACCTCTCCCTGTGACGAGGGCCAGGTGTTCCAGTTTCCTTCTTCCGTCTCTGATCATCTGGTCTGGATTCCAAGGTAACACGGTGGCTGAGCCCCCTTCCCTGCAGTCAGAAGGACTCTGATATCCCCGTGCCTCAGTTGCTTCATCTATAAAACTGGAAGAGTGGCATGCAGGCCTTCGATCTGTCTGCAGGAGGCCAAGAGAGCCACGTCCCCGGGGGATGGCAGGCTGCTGCGTGCGGTGGGCACCGAGTGTTCTCCTCGCTCTGGGAATCAGCAGGGCTCAGGGCCTGCACAGGACCCCGGGGGAAGCGAGAGGCAGAGGGGTGGGGCAGGAGCTGGCGGCTGGTTCTGCAGAGTGCTTACTCTCCTGCAGGCCCCCATCCCCACTCTGAGGTCCTCAGGGGGCAGGGACGAGTTTGAGATGCCAGCTTGGTGCTTAGCTTCCCCCTCAGCCTCTCAGACGCCTTACAGGCTTCTCCCCAAGGAAAGCCCTATTTGGAGCTGAAAGCCCCAATCAGATGCATCAGGAGCAGCCGGCTCCCCAGGCTCTGTATTAGCTTAGCTGGCCGCCTTCTCCCTTCCTATCTCAGTAAAAAACCCTCCGGATGCCCTCCGCCGTCCTCCTTTGCCAGCATTATCGCTTTCGCCTGTTATCTCTCTCCATGGAAGTCTGGGTGCTCCACGTGAGCCCCCACCTCCCTGAGCAGGGCAGCGGATGACGCCTTAGAATGAGCCCAGTCCTGCGGTTAATCCAGTGCTCCTCTCCCAGAGCCCAGGCGCCCAGGGCCTTCTCCCCAGCCCTCCTTGCTGGGATCCCTGGGGAGGCTACACAGGCAGGAGGGGCGTTTTTCTATTTCAAGAATGGTGACCCTGAGGCCTTTCTTCAGTGGCCAGGCAACTTGATTCTCGGGATCCTCCTGATTTGGGGATGGGGGAGTCCCACATGTAGCGATGCAGGCAGCTCCTTGGTGCACTGGACCCTGGTTCTGGAGTGGGGGTGGGGGGGGCAGAGCCTAGGGAGTTCTGAAATGGCAGGTCAGCGTGTCAGGTCTTGGGCCCAGGGTTGCATTTCAAGGGA
The DNA here is from genome assembly GCF_001458135.2 of Marmota marmota marmota. NCBI lineage: Eukaryota > Metazoa > Chordata > Mammalia > Rodentia > Sciuridae > Marmota > Marmota marmota. The sequence continues at coordinate 8,597,851 of NW_025999891.1, read as the reverse complement.
GGGTCCGCGGCTCCCTGATGTCTGCTCAAATACCTGCCGTCTGCACTCTGTCGGGGGCCAGCTCTGCCTTTGTGGAGTCAGCACTCCGTCTCTCCAGACACCCTGGCTCGGAGACTGGCTGGGTCCTGCTCTGTCCACCGGAACCCGAGCAGCTGAATGTGCCCTGGGGGACTGGCTTTAGGTTCCCTCTCGCTGTTCCTCTGTCTCCCTCAACTATGCTTTTCCACTCTGCGTCCACCTGTTGGAATCCTGTCCCTCCTCCAAGGCCCAGCTCCAACGCCGCCTTCTCCAGGCAGGGCCCCTGGTGGGGAGCTGCCCCGCTTCTCACCGCTCTGGCTCTGGCATCCCTACCAGATGGCACTTGCCACCCCGTGTTGGAGGTAGGTGGGCATCTTCTGAACCCAGAAGTACCTGGCCCATGGGGAGTGGTGCTCGGGCAGTGCCTGGTGCGTGCTTCCTTGCCCTGGGGAGAAGGAACCCACTCTCGCCTTCAGTTGGGCATTTCCCCAGCAAGTGTGCACCGGGTCTTGTGCTGTGGGGACAAAGCAGTGAAAGGGACCTGGTCACCCTTACAGAGCAGGTCCTAGTGAAGGCAGGGAACACACAGGAGGGCGGGCAACAGGTGCAGTGTGAGTGGCAGGCAGATCTACAGTGAGGCTGCAGGAGTGTCAGCAGAGACCTTGAGGAGGACATGTGCTGGGTGTGTTGGAAACGTGGTGGGTCGTGCTCCAGAACTCAAGGCGTTGCAGCACGCAGAATCCAGGGCTGCAGAGGAGAGGGGGAAAGCAGGCAGAGCTGGGGTGTGGAGGGCCTGTGGATCACTTTGAAGAACTTGGCTTTAGCTAGGGAGAGCTGTACTAGTCACCCGGATGGTGCAACCAATCACCCAAAGCAGCGTGGGGGGAAACGAGTGTCCACTAGGCCCCCAGATCCTGCCACAGGGAGTTGGGCACAGTGGGGGACTTTGCTCTGCTCCAGGGCCCCAGCTGGAGCAGCCCGAGGCCAGGCAGGGCTGGAGTCTATCTGGGAGCTGGGCAGGTCATCTCCACAAGGGCTGATGCCTGTAAGTCCCCGACAGGTGGACTGGGTCCACATCTTGGTCCTTCAGCATGGTCTTAGGTCTAACCATCTGGGACTCCTTGACTGCATCTCCTTGTCTGTCCTGGACTCCCTTTTCTTCTTGCAAATGCTGGTTTAGTGTCCCCTCTCCTGGGCGCCTCCCTTATCCCTCTGCGTTGGGCTGACCATTCCCCATCTGTGCCTGGAATCATTGGTCTCCTTGCCTGTTGCCCCCACTAACCCAGGCCATCCTTGGGGATAGCATCCCCTTGTGTCCAGTTCTCCATGCCTGGTATACAGAAGGTGCTCGATAAATGTCTGCTGAATTGTAAACCAACACTGGCAGTGTTGAAGTGGCGCTGGCTTTCTGTCTTATCTCTGATGAATCTGCCCTGTCTGTGCTACCTTTTCTTCCTCTTGCTTCCTGAGCTTATTTCTGTCAACTCTGTACCCGGGTAAAGAGCCTTCTTTATCAAGTGCTTCTTCTTCTGTCCCCTTCAAGTTATTTCCTGCAAAGCAGCTAAAGGGACAACCTATATCAGGTTGAAATCAGATCATGCCCTAGCTCGGGACCTCCCAATAGCTTCCCATCCTAAATGAAACCCACCCTCCTTCCCACAGCCTAGGCTACCAGGCCCTGGGCCGTCTGTCCTCCGCCCCCTTTGCTCACCTCATGTTCCGGATACCCCTGCACTCCAGGTCACCAGCTTCTTTGTGCCTAGCCTGCTAAGCTCCTTCTCCCTGCCTCAGGACTTTGCAATGGCTGTTCCCTCCACCTGGAGCGCTCTTCCTTCACCTCATTGGTCGGCTGTTCTTCCAAATTGCCGAGATCTCAGTCACAGGCCGGTTCCTCTGAACCACCAGCTTAGGCAGCATCCTTGCTCCAACTGCTCTCTCTTCCAGTGGACTTTCAATTTTCCCCGTAGCTGTTATTGTCTGAAATAATCAAGTTTCTTGATGTGCTCGACTTGACATGGCTGGTTTCCTTCACCAGAATGCAAGCTTGCTGAGGGCAGGATCTTGTCTGTTCACGGCCAGACACTGCAGTCAGAATAAGACCTGACTCGAGGTTTCTGTTGGATGATTGGATGAATGCGGGAGACCCATTATGCAGATGGGAAGATCTAGGCACAAGCAGCCTGCTGGCTGAGGAGTCTGCGTCTCCAGCTGCACACCCCTTCCTGGCCGGGGCTCCTCCCCTTCCCCTTCCCCCCAGCGCCCCCTCCTGTGTGTGCTTGAGTGTTTCCCTTTCTCTGCAGCCAGGGCTGGGCAGAGTTGGCTGAGTGGGCTTATACAGGCAGGCAGCCACCGAGTGTTTCAAGAAGCAAGAGCGATCTTGGTCCGGAGGGAGAATTCAACCCAGGGCACCAGTGGGAGGTGAGAAACAGGCAGTTATCTCAGCCCAGTGCAGCCGGAGGGAGCACTCCCCTGGGGTAATTGATGGATCAGATGCAAAACTACAGATTACCCTGAGCTCGGCTCCTTGTCGCCTAGTGCAGAGCGGCTGGCCCCGGGAGGAAAGCCGCGCGCCCAGGAGTGGCTGGCTCCTTCTCTCTTCTCTCTCCCACAGCCCCGGATTTATGGTGCTGCCCTTGAGCGGGAGTCTCTGTCGGAGATGTGTGGGCTTGTTTATCTGCCAGGAGTGGGCCCTCCCATGACTGTGAGCAGCCTCTGGAACAGTACCACGCGGAGGCAGGAGATCAACGACCTCGCCCCAGCTGGAGTTCTGCACCCTGCTCTTCTGGCCCGAAACCATTTAGCAGGAAGAGGAAGGCCTCAGCCTGTTTGGTTGTTGTGAAACAGTAACGATGCTCCCAGTTCTCTTCTGTTGAGCTCTAGGGGGGACCGAGGGCTGCCCACCAAGGTGGCCCTGAGTGACTGGCCTTTATCAAGTGCCAGCAGCCCAACACCTCCCACAAAGGACCACAGAGAACTCAGCTTAGGCATTCCCATCTGTACAATGGGTCTCTGCGTGTGCAAATGGTCAGCAAACGCCTTTGCGTTGGTCCTGTTCTGAATGCTGTATCTAACGACAGACAAGAGCCCGTCCTGAGCAGGCCAGCAGGGAGGATGGGCCTCACTCACACTGAGGGCCCCTTCTAAGTGCAGGCTGGCCACACGCCTCGCGTGGTCTCCCTGATCTCCTGAGTGGCCCAGGGGAGTGAGCACTATTAACTCTCTCTCACAGAAGCAGAATCTGACACTCCAGAGGAGAGGGCAGGAGTCACTGATTGATGACAGGCCTCACTTCCACTATTTAATGCTTATTCCATCTATAAGAGATGGACATTGTTACGGCTTTCACAGGATAGGGGCTTGAGCCTCAGAGTGAGAACAGAAAAGATAGGGACACTTATCTGTGGAGCCCCTCTGATGTACCAGATGCTCCAAGGTCTTTGCATGTGTCTCACAGTGAGGAGGAGGGAGGGGCCATTGTAGGTTCGATGACAGCAGGAGCCGGGTAGAGCCAAGACCCTCCTCTCCCTGCAGCTCATGGCCAGTCAGTCCCGGATGCTTCTTCAAGACCACATGGGACAGGAGTGGTGGTGGCCTTCCTGTTTCAAGGTCAGGGACCCAGATCCCTTTCTCTACCTGCCACCATTGTCTCCTGCAGGCACCTCCTTCCGTCCCATCTCTGTCCCTCCATGCTGCCCAGGCCAAGGGGGAGTCGAGGAGGTGTAGTCTTTGGCTCAAGCCACCAGGTGACATCCCACACTTTCCTGGGACCTGGGAGTTTTGTCTCCTCTGTTGCAGACGGCTCTACTGCGTCCCCTGGTCCACCAGGCTGCACCAGCCCCAGAGACTTGGGTCCAGGCACCTGGTCACGGGAGCCTTGGGGAGCAGAGGCTCAGGAGCCCGTGGGGAGCTCAGAGACTGTGCCGCGGTGGTGACGAGGGTAGCAGTGACCAGTGACACACACAGGAGCGACGAGGAAGACTATCCTCAGGAGGGGTCACTGAGCGGCTGGATAACTCTCCCCCACCTGGCTGTCATTCCTCCTATAGTTGTCCCCTTTGGGAGGAAGAGCCAAACCTCCTTTTTGTCACCTCTTCCTTGTCACTTTGTCTTGCTTCTCCCCATCATGTCACTGGAATCAGAGAACAGCAGAATAAAAAGGGCCCTTGAGATCATCTCATCCACCCACCTTGTTATGAATGGGGAAACTGAGGCCTGGGAGTGGAGCGACCTACTCTTGTCCCATGATCTACCAGTAGCACAGCAAAGATTAGGATGTGGGATCCTGGTTTCCTGCCAGAGCAGCAGAGGACACGCAGGGAAGTAGCTAATAACTCGAGTTGTGGAGCTAGACAGGACCTGCCTTGGTATTGTGTGACCTGGGATGACAGTCTCAACTTCTCTGTTTCTGCATTGGTACGTGTGCATTAGGACTGCAATGGGGCCCAAAGTAGACCATACCTACAGAGAGTTCAGGCATGTTCTCTGATGTCATTATTGTCATCACTATTGTTGGGGTTTTGTGTGCCAAGCTGAGCAGATGGTATGGAGGTGCTGAGTAATGGAAGTGTCCAGGAAGCATGTAAGAGGAACAGGCAGCCTCCTCCTGGGGCATCTGGTTCTTTTAGGGACCTGAGCTTTTGGGTGATGCTGAGCTCCTGGGGCCAGGCTCAGGCTTAGAGGCAGATGATCTCGTGGCCTCCTCTGAGCAGGCTCACACACTGAGTGAAACGATCCCCAGTTCACAGAAGAAACAACAACAACAAAAAACCCAACACCAAGGGTCAGAGTGTTTAAGCACCGTGTCCCCATGTCCTTGTTGATGACAGGCAGGGCAGGATGTAAACCCTGGCCTCTGGTTCTTCCTACTCTGCCCATGGCTGCTGAGACACCTCACTTTCTAGGGGTACCTGTGCTTGCTGGCAGGGCACATGCAGAGGCTGAACCCCATCTCTGGGACTCTCTCCAGGGCCAGCCCAAGTCCAGCCGGCTCCTGGGTTCTCTGGCCTTGGAGGTGGTCCAACAGGCCCTGTCTCATTGCCATGGCAACGGGAGGGTTCGCTTGCCCCAAGCTGGCGGAGGGGGTGCCGTGCCCTCCTTCCCCGCTGCCCTGGCGACCTGCTCCTGCCGAGGTTACTGGGAGTTCTGACTTGGGAGTCGCACAAAATAAAACAGGCCGGCATTTCATAGTAAATTACTTTAATTTTTATGGTGCTGTATGCCCTGTTTCCCGACAAATTAGCTCTGTTTAGCTTACAGGTGGAGTGTTTGTCTCTGGGTGACCTAGTACTCCATCCCCCGCCCGCCCTCACCCTTCAGCCTTCCCCGAACAACTACACTATAGCCCCAGAGAAGTTCAGGGACCATCGCTCCTGCTCCAGCCTTGCTGGAAGGAATTGGTGCACCCAGAGGGCAGGTGCCTGGGCCCAGGTCACACTGGGGATGGTGGCTGTCACCCTGAGGCAGGACTATATTCTGGGATCCCTCTCATGGGTCCCAAGGGGGATGGAAAATGGGTGGGCGACCGGTTCAGCCCGACTGGAGGCACTATGTCTCCAAGAGGAAACGAGCCTGTATTCCCGGCCCAGGGCAGGATGGCAGGGCCGTGATACCTCCGTTCACCTTCGCTGACACCAAGCCCTTCCACCCTTGGGCTGTCCTTTGGGACCCACTGGGCTGTGTCCTCCATTCTCAAAGCTAAACATCTATCAGGCAGGAGGTCGCTTTAAGACTGGCTTTGAGGTTCTTGGTAGGCAGATTTGTTCAAAATGCCTAGGATTGTGTGATGGTACCTCCTATTAGGGGTCTAGTGCACTTTAAAAACCCTGCTAGGCTGGATGAAGGGAGGAGGAGCCTCCATGATGCCCCCCCCACCCCGTTCTCCATCCCGCCCCCCAGGAGCTAACGCATTGAGTAAGGGGCTGTCCACAGGTCGCTCCAAGAGCACTTGGTAGCACCTGCATCACCTGTGAGTTTGCTAGATATGCGAACACCTTGCCCCCACCCAGACCTGCTGCTCCCCAGCTGCGGGATCCCAGACCCCAGGCGTGGGGAGGGCTCATGGCTAAGCCCATGCTATGCCATCAGAAAGCCTCAGGGCTGGAGCTCAGACTCTACTCTTTCTAAAGCTAGAGAACTCTGAGGATGGAGGACCGGCCAGTGTGGGGCAGAGAAGGGCCTTTGAGAAGAAGGGGCAGATGGAGCCGGGAGCTGTGGAAGGGCCGGAGTGAGGGAGGGCTGGCCGTGGGGGGCTTGGAAGCAGGCTAGAGCTCCCGGGAGACACCCTGGCCTGGAGGCAGGGGAGAGCTATCACCTGGGAACAGCAGAGCTCCTTCAGGCTATCCTGGGGGCCTCGTCAGCCCAGCAGATCTTGGGTGGCAGGAGAAGCCTCCAGAATAGGCTCAAGGCATCTGGGGACATTAGGGCCAAAGTGTGGCCTCAGAATGTTTTCTTGAGGACCCCGTGGACTTGTGGCCTCCTACCTGAATTTCCCAGTCCGGCAAGCATGGAGCTGAGTGACAGGTGAGCAGGCTTGGGGGAGCTCCGACCACCAGAAACAGGTGGGAACGGAGGGAGGAACCTGAGCCACCCTGGGCGGGAGGTTGGCTCCGGCAGCCATCTCTGCAGCAGCATCCTCAATGTCTTCACCTGGGTCCTCAGGACTCAGTCACCAGATGCTGAGCCATCTTGAGCCACCTCTGTGGGGGGCTCCTATGCTTTGCCCAGGAAAAGACTCCCACCACAAGTTCTGTGGAGTAGGAGACTGGGTTACCTGTCCCTTCTCTGAGTCTGGGCACTCGGTGTATAGTTATGCAACCAGACTCCAGGATTGTCCACAGAGGGCGCATGGGGGAGAGTACTGGCCTCAGGCAGAGTGGAAGGAGCAGCAGGACTAGGTTCTACTTGTCCCGTCCATGCTTGTCCCAAGGATCGGCTCACCCTCCCTCAACCTCTCCCCGTTCTACTCCACTCCCCAAATAGCATTCTGACAGCTGGTGTGGTGGCCCTTCCTAAGCCACCAGGTTCTTTCAGAGCCAGAAGCTCATGTGGACTCTAGGACAGCTGGTGACATGGTAAGGTTAGGCCCACTTTACAGATGGAATTTTGGTGGCCAAAAGTCAAACGACTTGCCCCAAATCACACAGTGGGCAAGACTTAGGGCCAAGGCCAGAAACCAGGCTCTTGGCTTCCAGACTCCCGCTCCTTCCTCTGCTTTAAATCCACAGGACTTTCCGTGGACAACGTGAGATGCTGGGCTCCGGAGTGAGCCCCGTGGCCTCCCTGTGCTGGGGCTGCGTCTCCTAGGTCGTCAGCTGTCTGTTGAACCCCATCTGTGTCTTATCCTCCCTCCTTCCACCCAGAGCTCCCCAGGGAGGGGACACCCTCGCTGTCTTCACCGCCCTGCCCTCCTGTTCTGCCCAGCACAGAGCCTGGAGGACGAGGCCTGGTGACAGCAAGGTGGGCTTCTGCTCTCCTCCTCTTGCTATGCCCTGCATCCCTCCCTCCAGCCCTACCTTTCCTCCAAGACCCCTTTTTCTCACCCAGAGCCAGAGTCCTACATCACTGAGCATCCCCGAGATGGGGCTGCTCTGTGCCTCCCTATGCCCCCATCTTCCTTACTCGGTCTGTCCCCTGGTATGGAGCCTCAGCTGGCAGTCGCTGCTACTCATGGGCGGGCGGCCTTGCAGGGTGGTGGGTGTGTGCTCTGGGGCAAGCACTTGTGGGTCTCCATCCTGATTTTGCCTCCTGTGAGCCACAGGGCCTGGGACAATTTCCTCCTGAGTTTCAGTTTCCTCCTCTTTTAAACAGGAAAATTATAGCACCTGCTTCACAGGATTTTGGAGGAGGCAATAAATGAATATCCAAAGATGCCTTGAACTAGCCTGACAAGCATTGATCAGTACTGTTCCCTGGGCCTCAGTTTCCCCATCTGCAAATAAAGGGGAAACTGCTAGGTCCCCTCTGGCTCCGACATTCCCAGAGTCAGGCTCCGGATAGTCTCATGAGCTCGGCTTATTTCTCTCCCTTTGTGGGATTCTTCGTGCAAGGTCAGGCTCAAGGTCACATGGAAGTTTAATCAAATGAATAAAGAAATAAATACTGCCTTTCATCTGGGGTGGGGGGAATGTCTTCAATGTGCTTTGTCATGGTTTGTGATCATGATCTCTGTGGAGTCCCACGCAGGCCTTGCAAAGCAGGCGGCTCAGGGATTGTGACTACCGTTTCCAGTGGAGGAACAAGAGCTCTCAGAGAGGCAAGGAGACTCACCCAAGGTCATGCAGTTATTTGCTGTCGGATGAGAAGAGATGGAAAGGAGCAGCTGAAAGAGAAAGGCAGGCAGGAAAGGAGGTGGGGGTCTGAGTGACAGAGAGGAGGAATAAAGGTAGGGGAAGGAAAGGAGGTATTGGCAAACCTTGGAGATTTGGGGATTTTTCCTCCCGCTACAGGGCTCCCGTGATATTTGACTTCTGAGGAGGTTTCTGCTGGTTTGGGTCAGTGACTCAGTCTAGCCTTCAGCTAGAAATTAGCAAAATCGTAGGCATCATTGAAAGAGGTCCATGCTCAGAGTAAAGGAGGTGAGAACCCATCTTGTGTGGGAAACGGTCACCTCCCCACCTCCCACTTGGACACGGGCTTTGATAAACTGCAGGTGGGTTGTGCAGGGTCTGGACCCTGAGCCATCTAGCAACTGGTTAATTTCTGCTGAGTCCCCCACCCCAGGCACACTGAGGCTTGAGCCTCCTGGGCACCCCACTCTTCCCAGCCCTTCCCACTCCAGGGAAGCCCTTTGCAGGTTGCAGGAATCAGCTGGGTCCACGCCTTTGTCACTCTTCCAGGATACTGAGAGCCCCTTGTGGATTGGGCTAGGCACCGAGGGACCCCACAGGGATAGAGGCTGACCGCTGAGGTTCCTTCCAGCCCTGAAGCCACTTAGCGCTCTGTGTAGGGAGGGCCCGGCACAGCAGCAGGGCTTGCTTGGGAAGACAGCTCTAGGGGCGCTGAGTTCAGTCACTGAGACCGAGTTGTCCAGGGTGGGGTGCGGTGGGCTGCTGGGCTGCTGAGCAGGAAGGAGAACAAGACGGCAGGTCAGGGGGGTGGGCGGGGAGACCTGTGTGCCCTGGTGCCCAGTGCAGGGCTCAGTCTGGAGCCTGCTGCTCCCAGCCACAGTGCTCAGCTCAGCTGGAGAAAATGTCGCGCGGATGATTGTGGATGTTGGGGAATCCTGAGCACTTCCTCAGGGGCCATGCTGGCTGGGGGCAGGGATGGATCTTATGAAAGCAAGAGAGAGAGAGGCTTAAAAACAGACCACACTTGCCAGCGGGGTAATCGGCTGCTGCTTGCCTCTCTCTCTGCTGGGGTCCTGGCTGCCTCACGGGGAGATAATTTACCTCTAAGAGGCTTTACGGCTCCTGCAGCTGTCTACGGGGCTGGGATGCAGGTGCCTGTGGCCTTGTGGGGAAGCCCCACCTGCCCCACCACTGTCCCACTTCCGCAGGGCCAGGTAATCTTCAGAAAGGCCCCTCTCTCCATTCGATTCCGTTTATCTGTCTCCCCCTCATTTCCCCTACCTTCCCACCCTGGCCATTGCTCCGGGGCTCCCCACTTCTCCTTCTGGCTTCCTAATCCCATGGCAGCGAGGACGTGAAGGGGCAGGAGTAGATTGACGGGACAAGGGGAGGGCCGGCAGGGGGTCCAACGAGGGGGTCAGGACCGCTGTCGCCTCCTCCCACCATCTCACCTCACCCGGCTCCAGCTTAGATTTAGCAAATGTCAATGAAAGTCACCCAATTAGTTTGAATTAGGATAAGTCTATCCCATGCGGGATTTGGGATCTACCCATACTGAAAATTACTGTGTTAGCTGACACTGAGATTAACTGGGGTCTGGTATTTAATCTGGCAACCCTGGTCTTGATCATTCTACCTCTAGGAGGGCCTTTGAACCTCTCCCAGGCTCAAAGGCACAGTCCCAAATCCTAGGGCCAATCATTTTAAATAAGAACAATGACCCCACCTCCCAGTAATGGACAGACTACTGATAACTGAAGGTAGCTTCAGGGTGGCTTCCTGGAATCAGTGATAGATACCGTCCCTGCCTAAGAAAGACATGTGTGTGAACATACAGGCCTCCCATTGAGAGAAAGAGGCCCAGAGAGGGACTGGTTAAGGTCTGCATGCTCTGCTGAGGCCTCCTGACGTCTGCACGCATTTCTCCAAGCAGCTGGCTTTGCTGCTGCATTTCAGTTGGGAAGGGTGGTCGTGGGTGCCATGGTTGAGACTTGCTGGGACACACCTGGGACACACCCAGGCTCAGGCTCCTGCCTCTCGCTCATTCCCTCGCCCACTCCTAAGTCCCCATCCTGCCTCAGGCCCCATGTACTTAAGGAACACCCTCTTAAGGGAGCCTCCTACTAGAACCTGGAGTCGCCACTAAACGAGTTCAAGCTGAGAGAGTGCAGAATTGGAGGCTGCAGGTAGCGTGGCTTCCGGGCAGCTCCATTCAACTTCTGCAGCTCTGGACAATGTTTTCCCTGTCGATGAGCCAAGAGATGACATGAGCCTCAGGGTAAAGCAGGTGGGAATCCATTTTGCAGAACCTGTGTCCATTCCCAGGCACTGCACTTGGACACTGGCTTTGACAAACTGTGGGTGGTGCAGGGTCTGAACCTGGGACAGAGTCGAAGGGACTGAGCTTGGGGAAGGAAGCCCTGGGGAGCTTCTGCGCGGTTTTCACATATTTGAAAGAACCTGGATGTGATCCAGAGATCCCAGGGGGGCAGATACGGAGCTGGTGGGTAGAAGGGACTGGTGGTAAAGCCATACACCCTCCTTCATTTGCTCAGAAGTAAGGGGAGCTGCTGTGGTTCTAGTCTCGTTCTTATGTGTGACTTTCTACAAATGGCTTGCCCTCTCTGAACCTCAGTGCCCACGGGATTATATCTAAGTTTCCCCCCCCCCGCCCAATGCCAAGTCTAGTGAGTCTAACTTGTGGTTTATTAGTGGACTTCACAAGGAGCAAGTCCAGGTCAGAGATGATGCCTCATTCTGCTTTGTATTTCCACAGCCTTCTGTGTGAGTTTTCAGGGCATAAAGAAGAGGGAGATGCATTTATCCAAAGCAAAGCTACAAAGCATCCCTGCTCCACCAAGCCCTCCGCCATGCTCTCAGGGGCTTGAGTCCTTCTTTTCTGTTTTGCTGCATGATGAACTCAAGCCTTGATGTGAGCTTGTCACATGTCCATGGGGGCCACCAAGCCCTCACTTTGATGAGCCTGGCTCCCTGCTGCGGTTCCTGTTCTGTGCCTTCAGATCCAGCTTTGCTCTTCCCCCAAATGTGCCGTATCTTCCTGCAAGGTCTCCCTGGACCTGGAAACTCCCTTTCCCTCATTCAAGCCCTAACTTATATCTACTCGCCCTTTAAGACTCGGCTCCAGTGTGTTGGTAAAACCTGTTGACTCCTCCCCCACTTCCTGCCCCTGTCAAGCCCCAGCATCTGGCTTAGTTACCTTCTTCCTGACGTCCCAAGGGAGGGATCCCATCTATGATCCACAGCGCTGCCTGCGCTGGGTGGCAGGGTGCCTCCCCATGTCTCTCCCACTCAGCATGAGCTCCTCAAGGTCAAGGCTGACCCCTGTCCGTCTCCACACCCTCAACTGCCATCACACACACACAGGGTGCTCAGGCTCTTTCTCATCCTCCCTGGCCTGGCCCTCACAGTCCCCTCCGTGGACTTTCCCCACCCACCCATGTCCCTGTACTCTCTCATGGAACCCTGATCATTTGCTTCGTGGAAAATCATAATCTGTCATTGAAACACAGTTTTATTGTTGACATCCGTGTTTCCCGTCCCCACCTCTGGAAGACAAGCTGCGGTGACGTTATCTTGTTCGGTGCTGTCTCTCTAGCTCCTGGAACGGAGGAGTCAGCACACACAGGCTTCCGGAGCGATTGAATGATCGGGTGATTGTCGGTACCTAGAGGCGGGCTATTCTTTGCCAAGTCGGGATGCATGCTTCCACTCTCTGGGGGCCAACACTGGGGAGACCCTTTGGGGAATCACCCTTCTCCTCCCTGTCTATGCTGCTGGGTGGGTCTGACCTCTTCCCTGGCATGGAGCCAGGCCTGCTCACTCTACGTGGTCCCCCAGAGCATTCCTTCTCCCTGACGGGAATGGGCATGGGACCAAGCTGTTCCAGGGAGACCCAAGCCCAGGATATTTGCTGCCAAGGAGGTAAGATACAAGTCTGTGGTTGCCAGTGGGAAAGTCTGTCTGGGAATGATGCCCACTCAGAGGGAAGCCGATTAAGAGATGGAGGGAGACAGATTCCTGATGGCATCGTTGGAGCACCTAGATCCAGATGTGCCTGAAGCTAACACCAGACTCTCCAGCTACACGAGCCAAGAAGGTATGTCTTCTTCTTTTGCCAATTCGAAATGTGATTTCAACGACATGGAATAATCCTTCTCAGTTCAGGTTGGAAAGTGTTTTAAGTCACCGTTATATTCTTATCTAGCATCTAACAGGGCTTATTGGCACACAGTAGGCCCTCAATTAATGCTTTCAGAAAAAAAAAATGACTGCAAGTGCTATAAGGGGTGAATACTGTCTAATACTCTTTATTTTTTTTTTCCTCTTTTTAAATCCAAATAAGTGTTCAGCATTCAAGCAGGAAGTATTGATTGGATCCAATTGGATGAGATTTATCTCCTCTTCTTTTTCCTCCTTCTCTATTGACTCCCTGTTCACAGAGGCCAATGTCTCTCCCCATGACCCCTTCACGGTTCCCGAGTTCACATCCTCCTATTCTTTCAGTTAACAATTGCAATGTTTTGCAATTTATCCAGAATACGTCCATGCCCTAAGTCTCCAAATAACGTAGGGGGGAAAAGTGAGTACCAACCCCTAAACGTGTAGGTGTGGGGTATGTGAGGGCCTTTGTTCACCCCAGCATGTCTCTTTTACAGACGGCTCCATCTCACACTAGTCTCCGGACAGGGAAGGGAAGTGGAGAGCCTAGAAAAGTTTAAGCAGGACGGATGTTCTGGGACCAGCACCCATGGGGAGGAGGTTCCGGGCTCCTTTGAGTTCTTCTAGTGGTGGACGTCGACCAGCCATTCAAAAGACACCCTTTCATTATCAAAAGTGTCGAATGCATGTGAAAGTAAAGACAAGGATAGCAGGCTCTGCCCTGGCTCCATTGGTCAGCCTCCGTGAACTCATAGCCAGCCTGATCTCATCCCTACCCCCTCCCGCTGGCTCCTTCGCACGCCTGGTAGTTTTCAAACATATCATTTCATACGGAAGTACATTAACATGCCTTTCTAGATGATAAGAACTCTTGGAAAGCCACCACCTTTCTACCACGGCACAGCCTGGTAGATGGTTGCAGTAATACCCTCTAAGGAAATGAGGCTCTGCATTTACCCCCCGGGAAGTCACCTCCTATGCTCACTCTGGGCTTGACAAGGTGACTCTGGCCAATGGGACAGATAACAAGTACAGCGTAAGGCAGAGGATTGGGAAGCACCTGCCCTCTGGGGCCTCCCCTCTTCTGCTTCTTGTTGGGGCTGCTTCCACCATCCTGTGACGCTGTGAAGAAGCCCAGGCTCCAGGGTTGCCCCTGGGGAATGGGAGGCGGGGCAGAGAGGGAGACAGAGATTGATTGCTGTTGATTCTCTTTGCATATGGGTGATCCCAATGACACCCTGTGGGCCAGAAATGAGTCGTCCCAGCTGACACCTGCCCCAATGGGTGACTCACAGAATTGTGATCAAACAAAATGTTTTGTCAATTTAAGCCACTAAGTTTTGGGGGCGGCTTGTTATGCAGTGGGAGTTAATTGATGCTCACACTCAATTTTATCAAATACCTAACCAGGGCTGAAATATCCTTGATAGTCTCAGACAGCTTTCTCGTGCGCTTACGTGCTCTTATGGGAACCAAAAACGTTTATACGTTCTGATGGATCCATATGTCCCTGAAGTCTCCTTTCTAGTTTCCAACTCCTCTCCTTTATTTTCTTCTTCTGGGTCCTTTGTCCTGTAGATTTGCCTACAGTTTAATTTTGTTGAATGCCATAGTGTTATTTAATGGGTTCCTCTGCCTTTAAATTTTCTGTAAATGGACGTTGGATAAATCTGGACGCTTGATCGAGTTAACGCTTGATTTATTGTTGCTGCGGCCCCAACCTGGGCGGTGGTGTGTTCTTCCGTCGGGAGGTATCAATATCTATTTGTCTTTCCCAGACCTACTAAGCCCCTAGTTGTCACGAAATATCACAGCAGGGACCCATCCTTCATCTATCATCTGTTATTCGTCATGATCAATTTATTTGTCATTTATTAGCGCTGGAAGAATTTTATATAAATTTCTTCTCATAGAGTACTTGGTTACCCAGGGGTACCTTTATATAGAAAAAGCAAGACAAATGTTTGCTTCTTTCCATTTATTTATCTGTTTTTAAAATAAAGAATCAATGCCCTAGCATCTTTCAGAGACCATCAATGAGGCTTATTTATTTATTTATTTTTGGAATATCATACTAAACTCACAGATGTAAACATTTTTGATGTTTTAATGTAATATAGTTACTGTCCATTTTGATGCTTAAATCACATCGTCTTGGACCAAAGGGAACCCATTCAGGTGGGTGTTCCCTTGTCATTTCAACCCAAAACCCAGAAATCTCTTATAACGTTTAATCGTTTCCTTGTTTCTGGTTTAAAAAGATATTCTTGCTTATCTCGGACTGTTTTCATTCCCCAGCTCTAGAATTAGCTTTCTCTCCAAGGAGACTTGGTTTCTTTTGACACAGTCACACATGATGTTTTGTAAGTTAGCTGTGATAGAAGAAGCCTTGATGGGCTTTATTGTTAGAAGAGAAAGGCCAGACGTTTTCTAGAAGGTCAAGTTGCTCGGCATAGATAAGTGTTTCCCCCACCGAAGTAAATTTGAAAAATTTTAGCAAGTCAGAGCACACCATTATTGCATTTGTAAAAAGTGATGGTCAAGAGAGAAGAAGCTTCTGTGGTGAACTAGTGTTTTCCAGAATGAAGAAGATGGAGGAGGAGGAGGAGGAGGAGGGAGGAGGAGGAGGAGGAAGAGGAGGAAGAAGGCATCTTACTTTTGTAAACAAAGGAACAGAAGAAGGTGCGATTTCAGAGAGGGATGATGGCGTGTCCTTGAGATGGAAAGGTATCCAGAAGCCGGACTCATGGTCTAGGTGTTGTGTTGGGGGACATCCCTGGGTTGAGTCATGGAACCCCAGGACCCACATGGGGAGGCCAAACTGTGCACAGGAGGCAGAGACACTTGGAGGTCCACACCAGAACCCCGCTTCTATTACTAGTACCTGGGCACCAACTTTCGCCATCTGAGGGATGGAGAGAACTGCCTCAGACATATTTTGAGACAAAAATGAGACCATCTCCTAGCGGGGATGACGCCTGCTGCTCAGCAAGGGCTCTTTTCCTTGGCTCTTTCCATATTCTTGATGGGAGCTTCGCAGCTCCCAGACTTTTTCCATTTGGTTCTTTCTCTGAAAGAGTGTATGTGTCAAAAAGCCCTGTCACTTCTCTCGGGAGATCCAGGGGTGTGTGGGGGTGAGTGTGAAACCTTTGCCCAGAGCTTCTGCCTTCCCAGAGTGGATCCCCAGTCTCCCGCAGCAGCAGGTGGGTTGCAGCAGGGTCTGGAAGCCAAGTTCCTGATGGGAACTTGGCTTTCCCTGCCCCCCCCCCCATACCTGATGACAATGATGAACTTGATGGTACAATACGAATGACAGAGAAGGCTGACCGCGCTCTCCACAGGAGGGCTCTGTTCTAGGCTGATACCTGTGCTTCTCTTTGTTCACACCAACACCATCTCTAGATCCTCACTGGGTTCTCTGACTGTAATGTCCTGCTGTCTGTCCTTCCCAAACCGCCCTGGGATCTTTTTTAAAACACAAGTCCCATCACGCCACTCTCAATGGCTTCTTATCTGACTCCAAATAACAGTTGAAGCTCAGGCCAGTGGTCCGCTAGACCCTCGTCTTCCGGTCTCTCACCTCTGCTCTCAGTTTTCCTCTTCTCCTTTCAGGTTGGCCACTCTGCCCTGGGGCGAGTCCCCCATTCTGTCAAGTGCACTCCTGCCTCAGTCTGGGCCCCTCCTGTTCCTCTGCCAGGATTGCCTCCCTCCAGCCCAGCTCCCCTCCTTCCTGTCTCTGCTCAGGGATACCCCCAACCCCTCCATCTGTAGCCTGTCTTCTTCTAGGTAGTACCTATCACGTTACATAGTTGCTTCTTGGTTCTTTTCTGCCTCTGTTCCCTACAAAGTAACCTCCAAAAAAGTAAGAATGTTTGTCTGTGTCTTACCCCATCCCACAGTGACAGGCACGGAATAGATGATTGACACAGAGGAGTGGAATGAATGAAGGCCTATTAACTCACATTACAACCCAAAGAGCCCTCGGAGGTAGGTAAGGTTTTTTTTTTTTTTTTTTTCCCTCCAGTTTAAGAGATGAGGAAGCCAAGGCAAAGCTGTCACCTCCTTAGCCATGGAATTGACCAAATTGGGGCAGCAAGGAAGAGGAATGGCAGACTGCCCCATCCAGCAGGCCCACTCCTTCCCTCCTTTGCGCTGTGGTACTTTATGAGGGGTCTTTCTTCCTCAGCGGGGCCCACACACACATCTGGGATTCTGGCCTGAGCCCATGTCTCCTTCTCTATCCTGGCATTCAGGATGGACAAAGTAGCGGGCAACCAGAGGTCCCCTTAACCTCCAAGTGGAGTAGCCGGCTTCATCTGCGCATGGCTGCCTGCCGGGTCCCAAGTCTGCTCAGGCTGTCCCAGCAGAGGGGATCCTCCCTCCCCACGGATCCCCCAGATTCAGACGCCACTAAGTGGAAGGTGAAAGACGTTGAAAGGGAGAGGAGGTGGCCTGGATCTCTTCTGTGCTGCTCTTGAAAAGCTTCCCATCTCCATCCTGGAGACCAGAGAGACATTGGGGTGGAGGGGAGAGGGGGGTCTGAGCAGCTGGGTTGACTTGCCATTTTGATTCAATACCTCTATCTTAACAGAGTTACATCAATATGACCATATGGAGATATATATATATATATATATATATATATATATATATATATATATATATATATTTTTTTTTTTTTTTTTCTGTTTGTTTTCATTATTTTTTTTTTCTTTCAGTTTTACAACTGGAAAAATTTACCCTTGGCAGAGTACAGTTCTGTGAGTCTTGACAAATGCACAGCGTGATTCTGCTGCTCCCCATCACTCTCCTTTACCAGGCTCTCTCCTCCCCGGGCCTCCCCTTGGCCACCCTGGCCAGCTCGCCTGCCTGTCCCTTCTGTGCTTCTTTGTCCAAGAGTCATGGGAGTGGAAGAGGATCACACAGAGCCTCTGGGCCCAGCTTCTTTCACTTAGCAGAATGCATCAAGAGTCATTTGTGACCTTGCTCCCTGGGGGAGCAGCACGTTGCTTTTCGTTGCTGAGTATTTCCTGCTGTTTGGAGTATTTTGTTGCTGAGTATTTCCTGCACTTGGATCATCCTCGCCCCTGGAAGGGCATCTGAGCTCTCTTTCCATTGTTTAGCAACTATGAATAAAATTGCACACGTTCTTGTGCAGGGTTTTGGGTAAATGCCACTTTTCATTTTTTCTTGGGTACTGGATCATGTGATGACTGTGTTTATCCTTAGAAAAAAAACCGTCCAATCGATTTGCAGAGTGTCTGGAGAACTTGTTTGTTTCTTATCAGCAACCTTCGCCAATACTTCATATTGTTATTTAGAAGAAATATTTCCATTCATCTTTACCAAGTTAGTAGTGGCATGTGACTAATGATATGGAGCACCCTCCTGTGTGCTTATTTGCTCTCCTGGTGTCTTTTTTGGTAACGTGTCTACATACCTCTTTATATCAAAACTGTTGCCCCTTTTATTTGTGTTAGATTATTAGTGTATGCCAAGAATTTTGTTCTCTTGTCTGAGAAGCCCAGAAGAAAGCATCGTTGTATTTGTTCGTTTGTACTGAGAATTGAACCCAGGGGCACTGTACCACTAAGCCACATCCCTAGCCCTTTTAAATTATTTTTGTTTTTAAATTTTGGGATAGGGTCTTACTAAGTTGCTGAGGCTGGCCTCGAACTTGCTATCCTCCTGCCTCAGTCTCCGAGTTGCTGGGATTACAGGCACTCACCACTCACTGCGCCTGGCTAGGGGAGAACACTGAAGGTATCACTCCATCAAGAACCTTTGCCAAATGTTCAGAAGGCTGGGTGGTGGGGTGTTGTCTAGAACCAAGAACCGCAACAGCTGCTTTCTGTTTTTGGTAGCTGAGAAAAATTCTTCAAGGCTCTCTAGTGTCTGCTTTGTAGCAGAGAATTCTCTGCTTTTTTGGAAAGAAGAAAATTGAAGCCTAGCGAGGAGCTGCTTTGCCCAAGATGTTACGATTAGAAGGTTGCTGAAGTAGATCAAGAATGTCAATCAACTGACTTCCTTTTTCCAAGCCTCAGGCTGTTACCACTGTAGACCTTAGGTGCTGTGCATGATGTGGTCCTGATCCCTGGAAAGTTGGAGCGGGGAAAGGAAACCAGGAATGCAAACTTGAGGAAGAGGGGGATAGATGTGGACATGCATTTCCAGATTGCTGAAAATAGTGGAGGAAATGGGGAGGAAAGATGGAGCTCCTTAAGCAAAACCTCTTGGAGGAGGGGCACTCTGGGGTCCAGCTTGGAAGGGAGCAGCCATGCAAGTGTCATTTGTTGCTGCGGCTGTGTGAACTGCATCTTACCTGGTCGTGCACCTGGTGTGCTTAGAGTAGATGGCCCCCTGGCCATCTTCCTCATCAGGTGTAGACCCAAGCAACGGTCAGTCTCACTGTCAGCTTCTGTTTGGTCTATTTGTGTTGTGAGTTTCCAGCCCTACCTTCACTCTGTGTTTTCTCTATTGCCCTATTTTCTGGGCCTCCATGCATGGGTGTAGGGGAGCACCTTGATGACCCCTCCCTTCGTCCAACTGCAGCTGCCAGATCTTAAATCCAGCGAGCAGCTTCTCGGATTTGCTTCTAGTTGAAATCAATATTTGCTGAGAAGAATGCATCTTAATTTCAGTGGCCGGTTCTCCGGGCGAGAGCTGCTCTAAAACAAACCTCCAAACCCACAGACTTAATGCGTCCTAGTTCAGTTGTTTAGTAAATCTCTCTGTACAGAGAAAAATCCATTAGCCGTCAGGGGCACGGAGGGGTGGGGGTGGGGAAAGAGAGCCAATGAGACCTTGGCTGCTGAAATGGGTTCTAAAGCCCAAGGGGAACCCCAAGTGTGTCCCCAGCCACTTCCCTGGGTCCAGCACAAGACTTCCCCAGCTTGCTGCAAGCCGGGAGGCCCAGCCAGAATATCAGTGATGGAATGAATGGGAAGTGGCAGGAGACCCCCTTCCCCAGCGCCTGCCCGGGGAAGTGTTTTCTAATTGCCAACTGTCCCATTCTAAATCTACAAGGAGGCAATCGATTTTCTTTTCAGCAGGACTGGGGGAAAGCAATCATTTACCCCAGAACACAGACTTTAATGAATCCGTGAAACATATGAGGTCACCCTGATTACATCTTCCCCTGACAACCCCCGGGATGGCTCCGTGCATGGTGCTCAAAGGACTCACGGAATTAGGAGCTTTTCCGAATCCGGTTCCCTCCCGGATGGGGGCGGCTACCTGGAAAGCATGAGGCCTGGGTTGAGGCCCAGCCTCCAACACATGGAGAGGCAAGCAGAGTCAGAGGAGAGAGCTGAGAGCCCCAAACTCAAGAGATATGGGGCAGAATCTCACGTTACTATTTTATGGCTGTGTGTGTGTGTGTGTGTGTGTGTGTAGGTAGTAGATTTAACCTCTTTGAGCCTCAGTTTCCTTGAGAATTCCCTACAGGGCAGAATTGCTATCAGAATTCAAGGTCATGCATTTAAAGTGCCAGGGGTAGTATAGTTCATGGGCAAGACAAGGTGGTAATAATGGCCACTTTAGTAACTCAGTTTATCCTTCCTCTATAATGGGTTGAATATCATTATTTTTCACCATGAAGAGAGGGCAGAGAAGGGGAAGGAAAAACCTACCAGAGCTTGGAAACCAGCCTGAATAGTGGTGTGGGAGGGCCTTCTGGGGTCAAACACTGGAAATCCAGGATGGACGCAGGAGCGCGGTAGGCAGGGAATGATGGGAAAATCGTATCCCTTTGCCTCTGAAAAGTGGGTTATTAGAATCCTGGTCGACCAGCTCCGAGCCGGGACCTTATAAATAGGTGGCTTATTTCCTAATGTTGCAGCGGGGACAGTCGACACTCAGAGAAGGACAGCAACTTGCCTGCTGTCACCAGCCAGCTGGTCGCAGCACCCCCTCGGCTCCAGCTTTCCTCCCATGCTAGGCTCCCTCCCGCCTTTGCCAGCCTCTTTCTATAGTTGGCCCAGGACACCCAGCAGATGGGTGGCAGTGGCCTGCATCTGAACGCAGAGAAGAAAGCAGAGGTGGTGTTGATGAAGGGGGAGGAGGGAGCCGGGAGGTATTTTTACCTTGAATTATTTTTATTAAATGTCACAACGGCTCCACAGCACTTGGGAGTCAAGTAGACAAATCAATGGAAAATAATTATAGCGAACATCCGCCTTCCCACATCCCTCCTCCCACCCCCTGGGCTCCCTTGGACTCACGGAGGCCCTGGCTAACTCAGGCGTGCGCTGGGGTCCCCGGGGGAGGGGGCAAGGGCAGCCACTCCCCCTCTCACCTCGGCCCTTGCTTCACTTTGTTTTCAGGTAGCTCGGCCTGGCTCGAGGCTCAAATCTTGGAAGGAGAAGCAGCAGCAGGAGCAGAAAAAATGAGCCAGAGGCGAGAGAGAGACAGGTAGCTCCTCCTGGGACTTAGAAATGAGGAAGGAGGTGTTTATTCTTAGAACCCATTTATGGCTTAGAAACAAACTTTCTAACAAGCCTTATATTTCTGGTCAGGGGATGAGATTAATCAAAGCCATATGAATGAAGTCTGCAGGAGTTAACCATCCACCATCCATCCACTCACCTCCCCATCCATCCATCCATCCATCCATCCATTTATGCACCCATCATTTCACCCACCCATACACCCACCCACCCATCTATCCTTCTATCCATCCATCCATGCACCCACCCATTTATCCATCTATCTATCTATCTATCTATCTATCTATCCATCCATCCATCCATCCATCCATCC
>NW_025999891.1:8511003-8575769 GCF_001458135.2 Marmota marmota marmota | reverse complement strand
CATCTATCTATCTATCTATCTATCTATCTATCTATCTATCTATCTATCTATCTATCTATCTATCCATCCATCCATCCATCCATCCATGCACCCATCCATTCATCCATCCATCCATGCACCCACCCATACACCCACCCACCCATCTATCCATCTATCCATCCATCCATCCATCCACCTATGCATTGAATGAGCATTTTTAAAGACTCTATAGGAAATTGCACCATAGTCAACAGTCTATGACATCAGAACCGGTAGTCCTGATTGTCTCATTCTGCCACATCAGTTGTGGGTACTGGATATCTCCCATTTGTCCTCCTGAGGCACCATTCCCACCTGCACTGTGCCCTGTCCCACCTGTACTGAAGGCTCCCTTGCCCCTGGCTTCTGGCTGGGTCTAACTCTGGGAAGCACCAACAGGAGAAGAGAGAGAGAAGACAGCAAGATCCGGGTGTTTAATTCTTCATCTCTCTCCCTGTAGGGTCCCTTGGCTAAAGTCAAGGCTGCTGACCGATGGCCCCCTCCACACAGCTCTCTCTTGCCCGAGGGTTCTGGGAATCTCTCTCTTCAGGCAAAAGCACCTGTTGTTTCCTGCCCTCAGGTCCTTCCACCCCGCTGTGGCTCCCCTAGGTCCCAGCCATACCTTTGCCGGTGAAACTTTCACAAATCTTTCTCAGATTATTCCTATTTCCATCTGGCTAGGGTTTCCTTCTGGAACCTTTTATGACTTGAGGATTTGACCTCTTCGGGTCTCAATTTGCCCCTGGATAAAATGAGAGTACAAATTCTGCTCTGCTGAATTGTTGTGCACTTCCGAGAGGCTAGGGGGACTTGTGTGACATGGCATAGTTGGCTAAGGAGCAGAGCTGGGAGGTGAAACAAGAGCTATGTAGGCCAAAGCCCTGTGCACTAAGATCAGGGGCCCTGGGTTGCTGGCTCTGAGAATTCTGGGCTCAGTGGCAACAGGGCATCCACACTGTCCCCAGTCTCTGAGGACCTTCCTGGCTGGGTTTGTTGGTGCCTTAGTCTTGAGATGCTGGGACCAGGAGCCAGTTGGCAGTGTTCTTCTGGCTGCTGCTGAGGCCCTGTGAGGGGCTGAGCTGTCGATCCCATCCAGTGGTGGTGCCGACAATTGAGAGAGTTTGCCAGCCAGGCGCGGGCGAGGGAGGGCCAACGTGAACCCGGCTCTGTTTGCCGCACTTCAGTCTTCCTGCGACACCAGGATAAACAGAGGGAGACCATCACCTACTTCGCTCAGCAATTTATAGTTCTTCCTGCATCTTCTGGGACTCTGGCCCATCCCTGACACGTTCCTCTCTCCCGCATCTTCAAACTTCCTCTTTCCTCAGCTCCCTCTCCACAGGAGGATATTTAAGTCTCTTACATCCCTGCCACATGTGCTGGCCCAACCCTGCTCCCTCCCTCACTTACCCCTCTGTCTTTTCCTTGTGCTGTTTTCTTCATCTCCTGGCTCCTTCTCATCCACAGCAGCCAGGGTTTGGTCCTCGTCATGTCCCATCCGGCAAAGCCTCACAAGGATCTCTCCGTGGTCCTCATCTCCTTCAGCCTTGCCCATTGGCCCAGCCAACATCGAGTCCCCACTGGGTGCCAGGTATGATTCTAGGTGCTCCAGGTAAAGCGATGGACAAAACAGGGGGGAAAAAAATCCCTGTTGTCATGGAGATTATCTGAGGGGGGTGGCAGACCATCAACAAGCACAAGAGGACAGTGGAGGTAGAGAAAGAGGAGAGCAGGTCATGCTGCCCTCTCGGGTGGTCAGGAAGTCCTCTCAGAAGAACTGAGGCTCGACTCGAGAACTGAAGTGGGGGAGAAAAGGAGGAAGATGTGGATGTTGGGGTGGAGGGTGGCAGGCCAGGGAATGACAGGTGCAAAGGCCCCGAGGTAGCAGCACAGTTTGATGTGTGGAAGGAGCAGCAGGAGGCCTGTATTTCCAAAGGAAAAGGAAGTCAGGGGACAGTCATAGGAGATAGGGACAGAGCTCCAGGGGGCCTGATCCTGTAGCTTTGGAGGCCGGGGTAAGAACTTTGGGTGTTATTCTGGGGAGAAGGGAAAGAATGGAAAGTTTGGAAAAGAGAAATAAGCGGTGTGTGCTATTTGCCCTTTGGGGCTATATTTCTTGCAGCCCAACCCTCTCACCTGTTGGCTTGCCTCCCTGACCAATCCTTGATCTGAGCTGACAGCTCACGCCCTCCGTTTTCTCACCTGTTGCTGCAATCGGCTCTTGGCTCTGTCCATGGTTCTGACGGCCCTTACTCTCCCCCGAGTAAGATCACATGCATACCCTGTCTTCTTCCTTCTGAACCTGCTCAACCCACAAATCCTTATTTGCAATGCAGGATTTGCTTCTGTGCTCAAGATGTGCTTTCCACCGTCTTCTTGGTGCTTCCACATGGGTTCCTCACTTGGAGCACCCTTAGGTCACCTGACACTGTGGTGTCTTATCTCCCCCCTTACCTGAAATTCCACTTCTGCAGTTTCAGTTACCCTCCATCTCCTGCAGTCTGAAAATATTAAATGGGAGAATCCAGAAATAAAAATCACTCATAAGTTTTAAGCTGCACACCATTCTCAGTAGTGTAATGAAGTCTTTTCTCTCTGTCCAACCCAAGCCCTGAATCCTCCCTTTGTTCAGAGTTTCCACGCTGTATACACGGGCTTCCCGTTAGTTACCTGGTTATCAGGTTCACAGTCTTGGTGCTGCAAGGCTTGTGTTCAAGTAGTCCTTATGTTAGTCATTGATCCAAAGCACATGGGTAGTGAGGCTTGCAATTCATATATGCCAAACACAAGACGTAAAGGGTTTCCTTTAATTGAGACGCTGAAAGCTCTTGACTGAACATGGAAAAAGAAAATCATGGAATGTGCAGGGTCAGTACTGTCCATGGTTTTAGTACTAGTGGGGATAGTGGAACATATCTCAGGAAGAAACAACTGTATCCCTAACTGGATATTCTCCTTCACCTCTAATCCTCTCCTCGCCCTGCATTCTCAGGCTCTGCCTGGGCCCTGCCTTTCCCCGGCCTGTGCTGGAGTCATGGTCTTTATCTTACATATCTTCCTGCATTCCCCTCTTCCTGAGACCAACAGCCCCTAAGCCAATGCCTTCTCTCTGCCTCTACCCCATTGGTTGATTCCATTCCCCCAAACCCCTCCTCTCTCCTTGGCTTCAAGGGGCTGCGGCAGAGACACACACATCCGATCATTGCATTTCCTGTCAAAATTCTCCACCAGTCTCCTTCTCATCCCCACCTATTCATTCACATTTCCGTCTTCTTTCCTCTTGTCCTGTTCCAAGTTTTTTCAGGATCCAGCGATTCCAACATTTCACTCCAGCCCCGCAGACTGGCATGGTGCTTGGTGCAATGGGAACCTACTTAGTCTGTCGAGGGAATGTGTCCAGAGGAGGTCCAAATGCTGTCCCTCCAGCTCTCTGTGGGGTCCTCATGGCAACCCTGAGAATGTCCACCAACACCTTCTTTCACAGCTCAGGAATCGAAAGCTGAGAAGCATAAAAACAAGTCTGCTAACAAGGGGGACCGTGGCACTGCAGCCTTCACATTTGATTGAATTTGAGAAATTCAACACTTAGGGCTTCAGGGTTGGCTGGGGCAGTACTGGGAGCAAGTTGCCAGGAAACAAGAAGCTCCCCAAGTGCATAGAGCGATGTTTCCAGCTGCAATAAAAGCCAGGGTTCTTAGTGCATCCTCCAAGGGAGAAGGATCGAGAGTGCCGAGGCAGTCCCCATGGCTCAGGGGAAACCAGAAAGCCCAAAGTCGGTCCTGCCTGGGGCCGGAGAGGGTGTTTAATTCACCTCCACCAACATCCATGGAGCCCCGATGGTATGCAGAGTGTTGTTCTCGACCTGGCCAAATGGCTGAGTTAATACCCCTGGCTGGTTGCAATATCACAGGGAATGAATTCTTCCAAAAACAAAACAACAATACTCAAGCAAAATATTCCATCGCAAGCTGGGGGGGAAATAATGCTATTGCGGGTGCATATTAAGTATACCTGACACTGGGTGTGATGTATTTTCAATGCCAGGCAACTTGTTAGCTTCCTAATGTGTGTATTCTGGGATGTTTGCAAATACATTCCGGTGCCCAGCAAACGGCTCTGAAGGCACGCTGGAGGGGCCCATCCCATCTTAAGCTGGGGTTGACTCTGGTTTTTAAACTTTCTGCTTCTCCCATCGACTCAGACCTGAAAGGGTGGCTCCTGGAGAAGCTCCTCCCACCCTCATCCTTTCTATCACATGGATGGGTGCATGAGGTCAGTGGGACCACTTCCACCAGCAATCCCGCCCTAGGGCTATCTTAAAATCCTGAAATGTGGGATCAAAGCAGCCCCTCTGGAGTATTGTGTCCTACTGTCCTACTGACCAGGGAATTTGAGACCCAGAGGGGAAAGGCACCTACTGAGTCAGGCAAGAGCAGAGGTAGCGCTCGGTCCAGGCCAGCCATAGCAGTCCTAGGCATTCAACCCAGTGGTCAGAGTTTACGGAAGAGGCTACCTCCGTCCCCCAAACCACTGAATTTGGAGCAGAGGCCACAGCCAGAAATCAGAGGAGGATGGAGGCCATTTCTCAGGCCCCTGGGCAGATGCAAACCCCGGTCCTTTTCTCCCTTCTCCTCTGGGCACAATGCCTTACAGAGAAGTGGGTGAAAGCCCCAGGCCCTAGTCACAGTTCTGCTATGATGAGGTTTGGAAGCCTGTAGGGGCAAATGCCACCCTGAGCTCCCCTCTCTGGCTGCTTTGCTGCTCTTGGGCTCAAGGACAGGGCCTGGGGAACCCTCCCCGAGTCAAGGAGATGTCTCTCACTCTGCTTGCTTTTCAGTATCTGCCTGCAGATCTTGGCTGGGTAACCTGGTGGGTCATTTTAATTTTCCAGAAGCTTTTGACTTTCCTTTGGATCCTTAATCAGATAAGGGGATCTGTGTGTGTGTGTGTGTGTGTGCGCGCGCGCGTGCATGCGCACACAAGTGTATGCATGTCCACCCTGATGCCTGGACTCCCTAGCTCTCTTCTTCTTCCTGCTTCTCTTTCTCCCCCATTCCTCCCTCCCAGAGCTCTCTATAATCACCTCCATCTCTTCCAGAATGCTTAATGGAGTCTAGAGACAGGAAGGAGGATTTCATCTCCTCGCAGGAGCCGGCCCTCGCTACTCTCTTCCTGTTGTTTTGTAAGTGCCTTTGACACCAGGGTGAGGTGCTTGTCACTCCTTCTTCTCAGTCCTCCCCTCCTGAAGGGGCCATCTCCTGATCTGTTGCTGCGGGTCCCACATAACGCCCAAGTCCTTTGCTGTCTGCAGTCACGACCACTTTCAGACGGAGGGAGCAGAGCACGGAGAAGCGTAATGAGCAGAGGAAGAAGTCAGAGGCCGGCGGGTGCCCATGCGGTGTCCGAGGAGAAGGTGCCTAGTGCTGCGCCTCTGATGGCATGATCCCCTAATAAGCTGCTGTTTCCCCTCCGAACCTGTTGGCTCAGCAGAGCATACCTGGCTGGGATCAGCAGCCTCCCTATGCCCCGGTTCTGGCTGTTTTCGTTAAATCTGGGGACTTGGTCCTCCTGGGGAGGTCCGCTCAGCACAGCAGAAGGGGAGGGAAGGGACTCCAAGCTTTCCTCCCCGATCTCTTCCAGGGCCCCATTTGTCTGTGTACCCTGTGCCTGGCATGGTGCTGGGCATGCAGGGGACACTTAGATGTGGTTCTGGAATGAATTTTCTATAAATGGTACTAGGCTGGCCCAGATCCCCTGAAGGTCATTCCAGCCCTAGGAATGGGGAGCTGGCTCTGCTCCTTCGTGGCTGCAGCCTGCGGGCTCTGCTGGGGACACAGGGGCATTGGAAGCGCAGATTGTCTAGGGAGCTCTACTGAGAAGGAGGTAAAATCAGAGGTGAGAATGCCATGGATAATTTGCACAGATCTGCACCTGCCCCGGGCCTTTCAGAATCAGAGATGATCACATTCTAAGGCCCTTGGAGAAGTGGCTAGCCTGAGCCCACCCCTTGTGGGTGAAGTGCCTGAAGCCTCAGGGTGCCCCGTCTGGAGTCTCCCTTCAGTCTGAAGGGAGGCAAACTCGGGGCGGATGACTCCCAGCCCAGTGCCCCCTCAGTGACAGCAGCTTGATGGTGGCTGAAGGGTGATGACCCAGACACTAGAATCCTGGCCCGGGTACAAATCAGTGTCGGGCATACCTGGGCGCTCAGATGCAGGGCGTCTCCAGGGATTCAGAAGAAGAAGCCACGCCCCTGCTTCCGTAGCCTTAATCTTCTATGGTTTGCTTGTCCCTTCATCTGTTCACCTGTCCAGTGGGGATCCAAGGGGCAGGAAGTGGGCCACACTGAGCCACGCAGGACAGCAGCCTTCAGGCTGGCTGCAGCTGCTCCCCACCTTGGCTCCGGCTCGCTGCTGTCCTTGCTCTCGGAGGATCCCGTTGCCCCTCTGGATGGTGTTCCTGCTTCCCTCAGCCCCAGGGAGGCCCCTCCTGAGCCCCTGTGGTCAGCACTTCTTACCTGGCCTGGCCTTAGCCATGGGGCTCCGAGGCTTTGCCCAGGGCTGAGCACGTGCAGCCCCACCCCACCCCCAGGAGCGTGCCTGGCCGGGTGTCTGCACGTCTCTGGTTCATCTGCAGACCTCTGCTTCTTCCTGTGGCTTTAGCCATGTCCAGAACAGAAGCAACTTGGTCCCCGGGGAGGGGACAGTATGAAAGAACTCAGCTGAGCAGCGGATCAGGCTCTGCCCCTCCACCTTGGCTCATGGACTGTGACATCTCACCTGCACCTTCTCCCCCTGGTCTCCTGGACCACCTGCCTTCCTCCTCAGCCACCCCTGGCCTGACCCACGGGAGTCAGTGGGGCAAAGCCAAGTCCCCAGGAATCTCCAGGCTTGTTGGCAATGCTAGATGCCAGGGGGAAGAGGCAGAGAGAAAGGGACCCAGGCTTAGCAGCTCAAAACACATCTTCCTGTCCTGCAAGCTGAGGCTGAGACTGCAGTGACCCCGGTGGGTGAGTTGTCACATACTGGGGGGAGCGCCTTCTCCCCCTGGGAATGGGGTGGGCAGAGATTAGCAGAGCAACCAAGGGGCCTGGTTGGGCGGGGAGTCTCTGAGCTGCTTGTTCGGGGCCACTGGCAAAGGTGCCCGTGGGTGACGGCATTCCTGGGCCTATTAGCCCTGCCTCTCCCCGGCCTCCCTCCCCCTCGGCCCTGCGCTCACTCTGTTCCATTATCAGCGGGTGAAGTGGAAAATAACCTGGCTCTTAGGGGACCGAGTGCCTCTGCTCCTTTCTCTGGCTGCTAATGGAACTAGCAGCTGTCCCCAGCCATGTGCGGCTGCCTGACCCTCTGAGATGGGGGGTGGACACCAGCCAGGGGAAAGAACTTTGCTCAGTTCTCTTTCCCATAGGGCTCAGAGCTGACATCATGTGGGGAGAGCAGAGAAAGGGAGCAATTGATCTGAAGGTGGAGACGAGCATAATAATCACAGCTTCCATTTATTGAGCTCCTCCTGCGCGCCAGGCAGTATACAAGTCGTTTTGGCTGCATTATCTCATTTAATCCTCTCGCCGATCCCTGGAGGCAAGTAGGGATTGCTATCGTCTTCTTTTGTGGGGACTGAGGCTCAGAGAGGTTAGGCAACTTGCTCACCATCACACCGCGAGCAAGGGCAGAGCTGGGGTCTCGACTAGGACTGCCTGTTGGATACCCAGGTTCTTTGCTGGTGCCGTAAGTGCTGTCCAAGAGAGGACACAATGCCTCATACCAGATTCTGTCTTGGACAGATGAAGAACACAGATAAGAGGTCTGCCTACCACAGGGTCCTGTTTCTAGTGATAACGGCTTTTCCAAGCCTACTAGACTTCAGAATCTTGGTTGGGGGTAAGATTCTTGGTTGGGGGTCAGATCCAGGAAATTGGGAGTGCATCTCACACATATCTGAATGGTCTTTCAAGTTGTCCTTCCTTCTGGCCATGCTATACATGTGCCTATATCTAACCTTGGATGGACAGACCACTTAGGGGAGGCTGAGGCAGGAGGATCACAACTTCAAAGCCAGCCTCAGCAACTTAGTGAGGTCCTAAGCAACTTAGCGAGACCCTGTCTCTAAATAAAATACAGAAAGAGTGGCTCAGTGGTTTAGTGCTCCTGGATTCCATCCTGGAGACCACATAAATAAATAAAATTTAAAAGTCCATTTCTGGGAGGACACCGCATGTTTAATGGGTGGGTCAAGAAGAGGCTGGAAATATCCTTGGAGGTGGACCATGACAGTTTCCAACTGGAGCACCCAGAAGGATGGATGGGGGCCACCTAAGCGTGCACAATCCAGCAGAGAGTCAGGGGCTTGATGTTGGCTCAGGGTGGCCTTGTGGAAGGGGCTTCATGGATGCAGCATCCCGTTTATAGTAGGTGCTCAATAAATACCGAATCAAGAACAAAAGGACTTCCCCATGGGATTTTATTATTCTAACTTGGGAATACCCCTGGCATGAGAAAGGGACCATGAACATTTTTTGAGCATCTGCTTATACCTGGCCCCTGCTAGGCAGTCTCCTGTGTTATCTCAACTAGGCTGGGCTGTGTTTCAAAGCAGGGCATGGCCCAGAAAGTCCCCAGTGGGAAGAATGAGCTCCTATGTCTTCCTAGGTGTCCTGGGGACCCCCAGGGAGTCCACTGTCCCTACTCCAGCTCCACCTCCCTCATTCCAGCCTTCCATTTTTTTTTTTCCCCCAGTACTGAGGATCGAAGCCAGGGATGGTCTCTCACTCAGCTACAGAACCAATCCTTTTCTTAAATTAAAACAACAACAACAACAACAACAACAACAAAACCTCTTTGTTTTCTGAGACAGGATCTTGCTAAGTCACCCAATCAGCTTTCTGCTTTCGTATCTTGCTGTGTGTGCCTCTCTCGCTGGCTGAGGAGATAGTGGCCAGCAGCCAGCCAGTGGCAGGAGAGTCACTGTTGTATCTCCCTTTGATTTTTGTCCCCTGGGCTCTGAGGCTTGGTGGCCACATGCGACCACAGGCTCTGGCACAGGGACCTGTGTGTCAGTCCCCGCTGACCGTCATCTTGCTGACTCACTGTGTGATCTCGGGCCAGTCCTGTCCTCTGGAGGTTGGATTCTGATTCTGAAAGGTGATGGGGTCAGGAAGGGGCTGGTGGCCGCCCGGCCTCTCCCGAGGATGAGCGTAGTTAACCACATGGGGTTTGTGACTTCTGACTCCACCGCTTTCTGGCTTTGTGATGCTGGGCACATTATTAACCTCCCTGAGCTTTGATTTCCACACTCGTGGAGGAACACCCGCCTTGGGTGCTGCTGTGAGGATTAAATGAGATGGTGAGTCATCAAGTCAAAAGCTCCCTCTGACACCTGGAGAGGGGACAAGGGCTCACAAGAGCCCAGGCTGCCAGAAGTGCTCCTCTCCCCCCACCTCTTGCCCTCCCTCTGGCCATCCTCATTGCTTCCAGCCAAGGGACCCCTTGCCCAGACAGAGCAAGCCCCAGCACAGGGCTGATGAGCGGGTCACCAGACTCTGCCCTGTTCCCTAGGAGGGAGCAGCTGCCCTCTGGTTCTGCTGCCTCACTCCCTCAAACCATGGGCATGATATCACCCACTTTGAATTTCACTGTCCTTTGGGTGGTCTCACCCAGGGGCAGGGACAGAGGCAGAGGGTTGTCTGTCTCTGGGATCCTGAGAAGGGGAACGGGGATGGCCAAGGAGAAGTAGGGTGGGTGGGTGAGGAATGTCAATCATCTCTGGCCCAGGAAGTGGTCCTGGGGCGGGAGAGGAGGAAGGGGCTGGGCTGACCGTGAGGCCACCACGCAGAGGCTCCAGGCCAGAAGGTGGAAGGACTGTGTCCATTTCCCTGTCTGATGGGTGGGCAGGCGGGGCCTGGGGGCAGAGATCCCCTTTGGCGCTAGCATTCCTGGACCCTATGGCGTGAGGGCTGAGGTTTCCTGACACCCTGCATGACCTCTCTTCCTGTTTCCCCCCAAGCCTTGCCACCCCCAAGAGCCCCAGCCTTGGAATTCAGAATTCCCTAAAAACTCCATTACTGAGCAACCCACGTGACACCTAGAAAAGCCTGCACATGTTTGGGGGCCTCGAGGCACAGGGCCAGGAGGAGGCCAGGAGCCATGTGGTGCGGTGGCACTGCTCCAGAGAGGCCCGGATTCAGGTTCCAGCTCCGACATGAATTTCCCAAAGACTGAGACGAGGCGCTGCCGGTCTCTGGCCTCAGCTTCCTCATCTGCAAATAGGGCAGGTGGGGTGTGATCACTCCCATGACCTTTGGCTCTGTTTTTCCTGTCTAAACTTCCCAGAGGTCTCAGGAATGGCCATGGCAGGGCCATTTCACTACTTGTTGAAGACCTCTCCCTCCTCCCGGACCTTGTGGCCCTCATCTGCAGAGAAGCATTTATTCTCCCTCCCTGGAAAGGAGGCCAGTCTCTCTCTTCTCCCTCGGTTCCTACTGCCTTCCCTCCTTGCCCCCTCCCCACTCCCTCATATTTATGGAGTATGAAATGCAAAACGTGGGTGTTAGACCCTGGGAGCATGGGTGTGGCACTCGTATGCCACACAGCACGGCTTGGGCGCTGGGTACGCACTCGTATTGGAGGCCACCGAGGAAGGGGTGACACTGGGGGGAGGGTGGCGGGGGGGACTGGGAATCTGCACAGGACAAGTGATAGAACCGGGGCTTGAAGGACAAGCCCCTGCATTTACAAAGGGAGGGGACAGCATCTCAGGAATGACCGGCAGTGGTGCCAAGGTGTGGAGGCGTAGAAAGTGAGAGGCAGGTGGGGGGAGGAAGTCCCCAGTGGGCAGAGTGGAGGACAGAGCCTTGGGAAGCTGAGCTACGCAGGAGCTGGGAAAGGGGGCCGGGGTCAGCTCAGGGGGTGGGGCTGCAGCTGTTCTGCATGGGCCACCTGTTGGTCATGGCAATAAAGGTAGCTAGCACACTCAGCGCCCTGTGGCAGAGGCTGTTCTAAGCACTGGACGTGCCTTCCTCCCCAGATGGACCACCCCTTACCTCTCGTCCATTCAGGCAAACAAGTGAGGGACAGGCAGCCAGGAGCCAGATTTTGGGGTGGGGGGCATCTGTGTCCTCTGTTGAACATCTGCCTCCTTTTTATCGGATGACACCATCCTCTCTCTCCTGGCAGGAGACAGCACCTGTTTGCCAAGGTCCTAATTAACTACATTTTTGTTTTTATTAGCACCAGAATGGGAAGAAGTGCCCTGTGCTCAGATGAGGAGGAGCAGGTGAAGAGGTGGGGACAACCCAGAGGAGAGAGCAGCAGCCACTGACAGCCTGTGGGGCCTCTGCTCCCTGTCAATCAAGACTCTCCCGGAGTTCAAATCCCACCTCCAGCATGCCTTCCTTCTGAGACCTTAGCTGGGCCTCTCCATATTTTAGAGCTGCAGTTTCCTCATCTGCCAAGCGTTTGTAATACTCCTCTTTAGGAATCGGTGTGATATAATCGATCCTCCTTCAGGCCTCTGTCCGGGGCCAGCACAGTGGTGCCAAAGCACATTCTTCAGATTTTGCATTCTCCTTCCTAGACCCCTGCAAAGAATGTGCCAGTAACGTCTTCACTTTTCAGAAAGGTTTGATGGTGAAGCCACCTGCCTAAGGTCACGTGGCTGACAAACGGAAGCACTGCCTGTCAACTTGTATCCCGCCCCTCATCCAACATGGACAACTAGCTGCTCCCACCCCCCCAGCAGCTGCGCCTCTGCTCACCTGGCCCCTCCACCTGGCTTCACTCTAGGGTCCAACTTCAATGCTGCCCTCTTCAGAACGCCTTTCCTGATTTGTCAGCAGAATGGAATCTCTGTCCTCTTTTGAACATCTGCCTCCCTTCTCCAAAGATGAATCTTTCTTCGATTTGAGATCCAAGGCTTTGGGCTCTAATCCTGGCTCTGCCACCCAGCTGCAAGTGTGAATATAGGTAATTCACATAGTCACAGGGAGCCTGTTCGCTCATCTGACACACGGGCACAATCATGCCATGCTTTAAAGTGGACACACCTTGGAGCCAGTTTGTCCTAGCTTCAAACCCTGCCTTGACCTCTTACCGGTGCCCGTGGCTTATGTCAGCCAGTCTGTCTCCTTGCTGTTAGGAGTACAGACACTTGCCAAATGCCCAGCACCACAGTCATTAAGAACCAGCAAAGCAGGTGAGTGTGCTCCTAGACTCCAGAGTCACCTTGCCTGGCTTCAATCCCAGCTAAGACACTCAATGTCCACGTGACCTTGGGAAAGTTACTTAACCTTTCTGTGCCTCTGCCTTTCCGTCTGCAATATAGAGATGTGGTAAGAACCCCTAGTCCACAGTGTTGCGAGGACTGAATGAGCTAATACCTGCAGAACTCTGCGAACAGTACCTGGTGCTCCGTCTGAGCCCAGGGAGTAGGGGTTGTGACAGTTCAGGATTGTTTAGGGAATAATTGAAACTGTGGAAGTGCTTTGTTAATTTCCAAGATCTGGACCAACCCAAGGTATTGATCACTCTCCTTCCACCTTGCTTATGAGCCACTTAGGCCCAGCCTCTTCTTCCTCAAGGGACAATAAAGCAAGCCCACAGTCTGTGCCCTCCAGAGGCTTTGTGCTGGGTAGGAACCACCAGGTGCCAGGTGTGGGCAGGTGGTCCTGTCTCATTTTCCCTGACAGACAAGCTGCTGCCACACTCAGAACTGAGGAGGACAGTCCTTTCTCAGGTTTCCCTGGCTTGGGGGCTCCCTGTCAGCATCCTGGGGATACTATGAAGGATCCTCCTTACCCAGTGGGCCCACCTGGAGTGAGAGGGCAGGTGATGGACTTCCCTAGATGCCCCTGGCTCTGGCTTCCCATGACCCCAGCCTTTCCTGGGATCTCAGGGCCTCCTGTGCCCCATCCCTGTGGCAGCGGCTTGTCTATCAGGGAAACTGAGACAGGACCACCGGCCCACACCTGGCTGGGGAGATGGATTGGGAGACCCCTGGGTGGGGCAGGCTGGGCTGGGATAGGGGAGCAGTCAGTGTGAGAGCCCCGCTCCCTTCTGCACTTGGCATTTCCTTTTCCAGCAGGTCAGTGAGCTACGGGGCTAATTCAAAGAACTGCCAAGGCAGCAGCAGCTGCAGCTGTGCAGGCTCCTCGAGCCATGCATCAGCCCTCAGGGTGCTAACCAGGAGCGGCAGCCGACGGGCCAATCGTGGCGGCCTGGGGAGGTGGTGCCCCCAAGCAGAGCTGCTCTGGGGCCTGGCTCAGGAGGCAGTGGAGAGGTGGCCCATTCCCCGGATGCCACAGGGAGCCACAGGACCTGCTGGGGAAACAGACACCCCTGGGTTCAAATCCCAGCTGGCCATTCACCAGCTGGAGACCCTGGGCAAGTTCTCCAACGCCCCTGAGCTCGATTTATTCATTTATAAAATGGGCCCGAAGGAGGGATGGAGGGGTCAGTAGTAGTCACAATGCCTACTTTCCAAGGCTCTGGGAGGGATTCTAAAGATAATCATGGGAAGCACGCGGCCAACACCTGGGCCACAGTTGGGCACTCATGAGGTCTGTGATTCTGACTACAGATGAGAGTCCCCTGTCCCAAGGGGCCCAGCTTGTAGATTCTTTGGGGCTTAATTGGTCCATCTGGGTAGATGATCCAGAGATTCACCATGGGGCTATTCTTACTTTGGTCTCACAAATGTTTTGAGTACCTACTGTGCGCCAGGCTGACATAGGAAGGCATGGGAGTGAGACAAATAGAACAGGGCACAGCTGCTCCTGCAAATCTGGAAGACTGGCAGGTGGGTGAGCCGTGCAGAGAAACCAAGAAAGCAAGTCCACCAGGGCCACTGCTGGGTTTGTAGGTGGAATCCAAGCGGGTGGGGAGTGATGGGCTGTGTGGGGGAGTGGGGTCTACAGCTGTGCCCGGAACCGCTGGCGCCCCCTGGAGGCTGGTGCTGGCCTTGCACTGTGTGGAGAAATGCAAAACCCCAGGGACCACAGCAGACGTGGAGCTGCTGGGTGAGGGTGGCTTTCTGGCCCTCATTCCATTCTCCTGCCACAAAAGGCTGCACAACAGTTTCCTTTAAATATCAAATTTCCCTGGTGTCTTTTTTTTTCCTTAAGGAAATGCACTTGGTATGCAAGACGTGGTGGCCTCTATGACAAATTCCTGGCTATAGATGAATTTTTAAAAATGTTTTAAGCTGTGGCAAATACATATAAGATAAAATTGATCATCATAGTCGTTTTTGCATGTCTGGTGCATATGGCTACATGTATTCACTTTGTTGTGCAACTCATCTCCAGAAACTTTTCACCTTGCAAGACTGAAACCCTGTAACCCATTTAATAGTATCCCCTGTCTACCCCTCTCTCCAGATCCTGGCAAATGCCATTCCACTCTTTATCTCTATGGTATTGACCCTTCTAGGTCCCCGCGTAACTTGAATAATAGCAGTATTTGTCTTTTTGTGACAGGTTATTTCACTTAGCGTAATGTTTGCAAGATTCAGGGTTCCCAGAATCATCTGTCAGAATGTCTTTTATTTTGAAGGCTGAATAGTGTTCCATTGGATGTACACACTACATCCCCCTCCCACCCCCATTTATCCATGGATGGACACTAGGCTTGCTTCTACCTTTGGCTGTCATGAATGATATTGCCAGGAACATGACTGGACTGCTACCTGTTTGAATCCCCGTTTTCAACTTTCATGTAAATACCCACACTTGGAATTGCTGAATCATCCGGTAATTCTGTTTATTTTATTTACTTATTTTTGTATGAACCACTGTACTAATTTTGGCGACAGACTCTAGACTCAGACATTGGAAGAGCTTCAGAAACCGCACACCCAGCTCATGGGCAGGGAGTTGGGGGCCCAGTGACAGACCCTTCTTCTGCCTCTTATGTGAGTTGGGTCAGCCATGCTACAGCCAGGTGTTGGGGGTTCTCCGAGGTACCCCTGGTACCTTTGAAGGATAGCCATGGGAATTACCCACCGCGGCCTGGTTAATCTGCCCCTGACAGTAGACAGGGGCACAGGAGCACAGAGACACAGGGTCATCCTGAAGGTCACACGGTTGACACAGCTAGACACAGTCTAGTGTGTTCTGGATCCCCCGGGGCTTGGGAGCTCCTCCTGTGCTGAATGTGTTTAGTCCCGAATGTGTTTAGGCCCAGATGGAGACCCCAGAGTCCTTTCTTACTTACCCTCCAGTTGAAGGAGGCCACGCCATTTTGCTTCCCTGCTCTGAGGCGGCCCTGCTCCTGGGCCAGGCTCACCAGCCCCCTCTGCTGGAAAAAACGGGCCATGGCTTTCCAAGCTCCGTGGGGGCGGGGNTGGCGAGGTGACATGGCCCTTCTCCAAGGTGCAGTGTCCTGAGGATGTTGGATCTCAGCTGGGATCCAGCCCTCTACAGGGACCACATCATCTTCATCTTCCACGTGGACCTCAGCAGACCCGGGACCGGGACTTGGGTTCTATCTGGCCCCAGGCCACAGTCTGGCCTCCTCCACCCTCCCGGGGAGGCCTATGTCTATCTGTCCTTTATCTGTTTGCCTTGCCCTCGGGGCTCTGGTCAGGACCTGGCCATGCTGGCCACTCCTGGCTCTCCTGGGGAGCGGGATGTCAGACTTGCCACACTGTCAGGCCATCGCCACCCCAGATTGCCTCAGCAACTGGCCGGCTGAATAATTCACGGGGCCTTCTTTACGTTTCCCTTCCTGGTTGCTGTTGGCCCTCAAAATCCCACCAACAGCCCCCTCCCAGGTCCAGCGGCCCTGGCCTCTGCCCCTGTCTCTAATTTGGCCACCAGAAAGCCGCTCCCTAAGCTGGGCTGTGCACTGGCTGTGAATTATTCAGGCCTCCTTTGGCTGGAGCCAGCGTAGATCCTGGGGCTGGAGGAGAGGGCCGTGGGGCTGTCCCCTTTGGAGGACACGTGGAAGAAGCACGTGTGAGAACAATTGGTCTGGGCCTCCATCTCCATCCAACCCACAACCTGTTGGATCGGGAGTCATGGGCCAGCCGTAAGCCCTGGCCTGCTGTGAGTTCATTACCAGGCCCACATCGGCCAGAAGGGGATGGCATGGACCAGCCCAGGCTCCAAGAACACAGCTCTGGGGTCAGACAGCTCAGGGGGTAAATCTTGACCCACTTTTGCAGAATCACCTTGGGCAAGCCACTGTCTCATGTGCAAGATGTGGGCCATGCTGGCTGCCACCGCCCAGGGCTGCGGGGAGGGTCAGTGAGCTGGAGCATCCAACCTGCTGGCTGGGGGTCGGGGCTGTCCCTTATACCACACCGTGTGCCTTTCCCACTGACCTGACAGCATCTTAATGAAGGGTGCCTGGTCTTATTTTTCTGGGTATCTCAATCAACAGTACTGAGGTAGGTTCTAGTAGATGCTTGTTGGACAGATGAATGAATGAGCGAGCAAGGGGGTGCTCTGGGGAGGTAGGATGGGCTGGTCCGTGAGGCGGGGAGTCGCCCCTGATTGCTGGGAGTGTTCCCCTGGATCACAGCCCCCAGATACTCTGAGACCCTCTTCTCCCCTCATCATGCTGTAAAGATGCTTGCAGGAGTGGGTGGGGACCGTGGATGGTGGGGATGCCACTACTGCTGACAATCAGAACAGTCGGGGCAAGAAAATGGCCCAATCCCATGACTGGGGGTGGAGTGAGGCAGAGAGTGGAAACGGTCCACCCGCTGGTCTATCCCATCAGCTCCTCCAGGGCAGGGAATTAGGGCTCTGCCCTCTGTATTGTTGGCTCCTGGCATGGAGTAGAGGCACAACGGAATTTTCTGGAATGAACGAATACCCTGAATCCCTAGAGAATCAGGCAGTCTCAGGACCTCCCCCCGCCAACCCACAGACCCCTCAGTTGGCCTAGAGCTGGCCTCTGTGGCCCTTCTCCCTGGGCTTTGCCTCGGTTTCTCCATCNGTCACCAGACCCCCCTCTCCGCTGGGAAAAACGGGCCGAAATGGCGTTTCCAAGTCTCCGTGGGGCGGGGGGGCTGGGGGGGGGCGGGTAGGCCCTATGGTTTGCAGGCAGAGACTGGAGGCCCTGGAATAAGGAGCCCTGCTAAGAGGGTTGAGGAGAGACCAGGCTTCCGGGCTTCTGGAACCTGCCCCAGAGTCCCCATTGCTAGGGACCTAAGGGAACATCTGTCCCAGATGCTCTTCTCCCCCGCCCTCTGGCTCTGCAAGGGGCCCTGCGCTCTCAGGGTCAGCCCGCCACCCCTGATCCCATTAAGCACACACGAGGTTATTATAGACCTGGGGGCCTTTGGGTGCGACCGGGTCTGTAATAAACCTCCCCATTTAGCCTCCCCTCCGCCCCGGCTGGCTGGCACCATGGAAACATTAGGTGGTGGCAATATCACTTATTTATTACAGAGCACTTAGGCTGCTGGTCTGGGCTTCTGCCCAGGGTGGCCTCCTCCCTCTCCCCGTGTCCCCAGGCCCAGGCTGCTCCTCTGTCCCTCCGCCAGTCCTGTCCTGAGCTGCTTGAGTGGCGGAAGGGTGGAGGTCAGAGGGAAGACCCATCCTGGGGGCTCATGATGACCCCAACATTCTAGATAAGGAAACCGCCTCTCAGAGAGGACAAGAGACTTGTTCGAGGATGCCTAGCTGGTAAGTGGGAGAGCCAGGACTGGGCTCTGGTCAAGTTCATCA
This sequence comes from Marmota marmota marmota, assembly GCF_001458135.2. Lineage (NCBI taxonomy): Eukaryota > Metazoa > Chordata > Mammalia > Rodentia > Sciuridae > Marmota > Marmota marmota. Next base: position 8,558,083 of record NW_025999891.1, on the reverse strand, counting down.
TGAAATGACTTGCTGCATCTCAATGCAGCCTCTGGGAACTGTGCTGGAGCAGGCTGCAGGGCTCTGGTCCAGTGGTCCTGTTTCAGGATGATGGAGTGGGCAGGCCTGTTGGGACTCCCCATCACGCTCTGTTCTTTGCTGGCTGTGTGTCCTTGGACCAGGCACCCCGCCTCTCTGAGCAGAGCTGCTGCATCGACCTGCTGGGAATCAGAACTGGACTACCAATCCCGTATCGCAAGGCTGTGAGCCTTGTGCCATGTTGGGTGGGGCTGAGGGGTCGTGGCTACTCTTCTACCTCATCATCAGAGCATGGTCACTCCCGGTGGAAGGGAGAAGCTGTACAGCTGGAACCTCCTGAAGTTAGATCTGACCTCTACTCTGTGGATTCCTGAATAGCTCGGCCCCTCCCACATCCATCCCCAGAAGCCCTGCCTGAGGCAATGAGTCACCAGCCCCTGTCTCATTGTCATTGAAGTCAGAGCCAGAGGAGCCTGAAGAACCTTCTTGTCTAACCCCAGAGGCCCAGAGAGGGAACAGGGCTGGACTAGGGTCACACAGCCATCAGTGGAGGAGTGTGGGTCTCCACCAACCAGCTCTGTACCCTTGCCAGGGCTGCTGGTAGTGGGGACATAGGGCTCTGGCTCAGATGAGAACCTGCAGATCTCAGCCTGACACTTGATCCCAGAGTCACAGGCAACACCCCCCCCTCCCAGGAGGACCCCAAGAAGTGCAGTGGGGTGATGACATGGCAGGGAGAGGCTTAGAGGCTTCTGGAGGCCCAGAGAGCTGGCTCACCCGAGGGACGCGGAGACCCTGCTGTTCACCTCATGCCCCACCCCGGGACTGGGGTGATGGCTGTGCCAGGACTGGTAGATTCAGGGGGTGGTAAAGCAAGCCCCTCAGCCATCTGGGAGCGTTTGGGGCTTCACCCTAATCCTCCTTGTGGCTTCCACGTTCTAGTTGAGGACACTGAGGCTGGCGAGGTGACATGGCCCTTCTCCTGGGCTTTGCCTCGGTTTCTCCATCAGAGAAATGGTTGCTTCTCTTCCCCTGCCTCCTTATCCAAACTGACTGGTCCTGGCCCCACTGCTGGAAGGGGACAGGGGTCTCGCTGCACTCAGGTTTCTGGGAATCCACGGTCTCCGTCCTGGTCACGGGGTACCACGGCCACACTGTGCAGCACTGATAAGCTATTTTGATGTTTTTTTGTTGCTTTCAGAAAGACGGCTCCCAAGATTCAGGGCCAGGTGGTGCTGGTCTTTTTTTGGAGGTGCTAATTAATAATTTAACTTCATGTAATGATAATTTTATCTTGTTGCAGTTTGTGGATTTATGATTATCTCATCCATCCGGTGCCTGGTGCTCGGTTCGGAGCGTGTCTCCTGCTGCCTGCCGGAATGTGCTGCCGGGGAGCATTTCCCCATGGGAGAGGGACCCGGGAGGGAGATGGCGTGGAAGGAGGGTCTCCCTGACACATCGTCTCAGAGGGCTCTTGGACCGTTGGGATGCATGGCTTGCTAGAATCTCCTGAGGGCTCTTTTGTGTAGGAACAGGAGGCTGGAGCCGGTGACCTTTCAGCTCAGGACATCTTGGAATCTGTGGCCATGGCCTTAGGAGTCTGGTATTACAGATTGTCACAGCAAGAAGAGCCCCAAGAGAATGTTATAGCGGGCCCAACTCTTGCTTCACAGATAGGGAAACTGGGGCTAGACATAAAGAGGGACCAACGTAGCCAGTCATAGAACTCGTTTTGAACCTAGGTCTTCCCTTCACAGCTCAGCCAACTTTCTCTCCCATGTAAACCTCTCTGCCTGAGCCACCAAGCGGAGCCACCAAGCCTGGAACGAAGAGAATGGGCATGTGGTGGGAGGTGACCCAGGAGCCCAGGGCTGGGCCCTCAGAGGAGCTCACTAGCTGCCTCTCTAGCTGGAAGTCCAGAGCCACTACGCTCAAAGGGACTGGGCAGGGGCCGGATGTCCCTCCTAAATGTTCACGACCCCTTTTCCAGCATCATGTGCTCTTTATCAGGCAGGTGACTTTGTCCCCGAAGTGGATGCGATCTAATTACAGTCGACTGACTCGGAAGAGGCAGTGGGGCTAGAACCCGAGAAAGGAGCATCTGCTTAAGCTGAAGAGATGGAGGAAGAATATTCCAGAAAGGTGAAAATTGAAAGAGGAAATTCCGGGCTTCACACTGAGGTCTTGGGAGGCAGCGGTGGGACAGGGGAGGAGGGCCATTCTCTTCCTGGAGGGCCACCTCACTCTTGCCTTTGGCCTCCGAAGGATCTGAGCCAGGGTGGCCGAGGCCACTTAGGCCAGACCCTTGGCCTCTAGGTCCTTCCCTTGCTCTCTTGCCTCTTCTGTCTGCTGGGCAGAACCATGGAGCAGGGACAGGCCTCTGGGCTCCTCTCCTGGCCCACCTGGCCTCTCCCTCCACTTGAAGCTGGGCTGTTGACCAGGCTCTGGGTTGGCCTTCGTCCATGCTAATGAGATGCTAATGTTGAAGACCAGATTTGCTATGGAATCTGAGTGTTTGGGGACTCTCTTGACAGCCCAAGAAGCCCTCCGGCCAGTCTGGGCAGCTTGAGATCCAAGCCAAGATGTTCCCCCAGCAGTTGCGCCTGTCACTTCTCATTACTGCCGATCCCTCGCCACCTGCCGGGGGGCCGCGGGGCACAACTGGCCATGTTCTGCCTGGAGTCCCCAGGGAGGCTGCTGCCTGGTCTGGCAGGGTCCCCAGGTACTCGGCAAGCTTGCCTATCCTGGGTCCCCTTTGCTAGAACTTGGACTGGAGGACCTCACAAGGATCCCTTGTGCTCAAAATAATGAGTCAACTTTTTTTGGGGGGGGGTTTATTTTGACTTCTCCCACCCAAGGCCTGTGACAGCTCATGTTCAGGCAAATCTTAAAGGTGGCACAAGCTTTCTCCCCTGAAATACCTGGAATTCAAGAGCCTCAGAAGGTCAGAGCACCATAGTTCTTGATAATCAAAGAATGCAAAGTTTTTTCTTAATGATTAATTTTTCATTTGCCTTAAAAATTGTACAAATAAGATGTGCAAACTAAAAAAAAAATGTTTAGATGTCAAAAACCTTACTATAAAAAAAAATCACACTCTTTCTCCACCCTTCCTACATCCACTCTTGCTCTCAGGACAACATACTTTTAACTCTTTGAGCTACTTTTCTTGCTGTTTGCCTTCCTGTTTCTAAATTATATGCCTATACTGCTAATTGTGGCTTTATCAGTGTTAGACACTATTTACCGACTTTCTGCTTAGGGTAGATGAAGATTTTGCTGCTACTCACACCATTTCTGTCCCTTACTTCTTATACGGTCATATTACAATTTTCAGCCAAATCTAAAGCAGTATCGTGAATGTGTAAATGTGGCTCACACAGAATGGAGGCTGTATAATATTTTCTTTCTCAAACATTTTGTCCCCTTTGGGACCTACATTTTAGTCCTTCCTAAGAGACAGTTCATGCTCTTCAGACATCCATTCTGTTCCCCGCCATTTATCAGCTTCCTTTCTGGTTAGGCTGGATGTATACAAATTGATCAGCCTCTCTCTCTCTCTCTCTCTCTCTCTCTCGTTTTTGTTTGTTTGTTTGTTTGTTTGTTTTTTGGTACTGGGGATTGAACCCAGTGGCACTTACCTACTGAGCCACACATCCCCAGACATGTTTTATATTTTGTTTAGAAACAGGGTCTCACTGAGTTGCTTAGGGCCTCGCTAAGTGACCGAGGCTGGATTTGAACTCTCGATCCTTCTGCCTTAGCCTCCTGCTGGGATTGTAGGCATGAACCACCAGGCACAGCTTGAACAATCTCTTTAGGTTAAGGCAGTTAGGAGTCTGTGTCCCTCTTCCTTCTCTTTCCCCTAGTGAGTCAGTTCAGAGGACCTGTGACAGGTTCCATGCTGTGCAAATACAAGAGAAAGCATTGCCTCATTATCAGAATGCAGTATGCGTGAGAGATAAACATTGGTTCTCTATTGTATCTATCTAGCATTAATCACCCCAGTTAAGACTTCCAGAACTAATAATGGCATTTTCAATTGCCTCATTTTCTTTTTTTTATTTTTAATTTTTTTTAAGAGAGAGAGAGAGAGAGAGATAATTTTTTAATATTTATTTTTTAGTTTTCGGCGGACACAACATCTTTGTTTGTATGTGGTGCTGAGGATCGAACCCAGGCCGCACGCATGCCAGGCGAGCGCGCTACCGCTTGAGCCACATCCCCAGCCCTCAATTGCCTCATTTTCTTAAACTTTTTCTGAATGTTGCATCAGATCTGCCAGACCATAATTACTAGGACTCATAATTATTTTTTTATTTGTTTCCATCACATCATCTATCCATCATTCTTCCTTTCCTGGACTCTGCACCTCTTGGAGCCTCGAGTTTTTTGTTTCAACCTGGCCTGTTACTCTCTCTGCCTGCTGCAAATCCGTGGCCCTGAGCCCTTCCCAGGCTAGTCTCCTCTGTTGACTCCTCTGCTCTACTTTTGTGGTTTACCTTTCATTTTTGCTGGAGCATATCCTCTGATAGCTTCCTAAGTAAAGGTACTTGTGAAGTAAATTCTGTTTTTTTTTTTTTTTTTTTTTTTGTGGTGATAGGGATTGAACCCAGGGCCTTAGGCATGTAAGGCAAGCACTCTACTAAGCTATATCCCCAGCCCAAATTCTGAAATTTTACATGTCTAAAAAAAAATTATGTTTTAAACTTATGTCTCAATTGTACATCTTGGTTTAGAATTCTGTATTGAAAATAATACCCCCCCACACACACAGCAAACTTAAAAGGCATTGCTTCAGTGTTATCTAGTATCCACTGTTGCTGTTGAGAAGTCTTACAACTGTGTTTCTTTGTATAAAACCTGTTTTTAATCTTTGGAAGCTTTTTTTTTTTTTAACCCCAGAATCATTTCTTTGTCCAGGTATTCTGAAATTAAAAAAAAAATGTCTTGGAATATATTTTATTGTTCTGGGCCTTTGGTAGGCCCTTTCATCTGAGGGCTCCCATCTTTTAGTGTGAGGACATTTTTTCAAATTCTTTCTTTGATAAAATCCCTTCCTCCTATTTGCTCTGTTAACTGGGTCCTAGATCCTGGGTTGATATTCACATGAGTTAATTTAGCTACAATTATGGACAATAAGGCCACAGAACAAATCAGCCTGAAACTCAGTGGCTTAAAACATGATTTCTCCTTTCGGGGGGGTCTGTGATTGACTGAGGTCACTGAGTCACGCTGACCTCTGCTGGGTTTCTGTGCTAGTGCTGTCTGGGTTTACCATGCATCCTTGAATAGATGAGGGGTTGGTTGATCTAGGATGAGCTGAGCTGGGGGTACAGTTCTGCTGTGTATATATTGTTTCATCCTCAAGGGATCAGTAGCTCACGTGAGACCCAGGCTCTGCTCATGGAGAGGGCAGAGAAGCAAGAGCAAATGCCAATCATGCAACAGCATTCCAAGGCCTTGGTCAATTCCATCCTTCAACGTCCCATGACCCAAAGGTAATCAGATGGCAGAATCAAAGTTGAGGAGCTTCTCCGGTGGGAGGAGCTGCCCAGAGAGACAGCAAAAGACTTGGTATTGGGATGAGTAAATAACCAGGGAAATGGATTTCGTTTAGCACAATTCTTTAAGTCATATATAGATATATTTTCTTATCTTTTCCATGTCTCTGCCATTTCAGATTACTTTCTGAAAGATTTATTTGACATTATTTTACAATATTTATTGTATATTTCATCTCAAATTTTTGTCTTTGATTATATAGAGCCCTTTCTTACCCCTAAGTTTTCCTTTTTCATAGCATCCTATTCTTGTTTTGTGAATGCAATGTTTTTCCTGTCTCTTTTAGAAAATGTATTAGAGTTTTTCTGTAAGTCACAACCCCTTTTCCAGCATCCTGTTCTCCTATTTCTCCCCCTGGATGCTCCACCTGCCTTAGTTGAACTTGATCTCTGTCTTGGTGTCATTGCATATAGCATGGTACAGAGAGAGGGTGGACCTAGAGAGCACCTAGGTTCATGGCTCAGTTCTCTGGTTTACTAATAATGTGACTGGGTTTGGGCTTAGTGTCTTTCCCCCTCCAGGTGTTCATCTGTAAAATGGGACAGAGTGGTAACCTATGTCACAGAATTGTTTGAAGGATGAGAAGATTTACCACATGGATGGCACCTGGTCAGTAGACTTAGTTACTCGTTTGCCAGGTCAAAATCTCTTTTCAAATAGACATGCAGCACTGAAAAGCTGATTGGAAATGTGTGTTCTATGGTGAAGCTTGTGGAAAGGGGGGGCCCCAGGGTAGAACATTGGGCAGCCACCTGCTCCTGCAACTGAGGACCATGTTGACATTTTAAGCCTCCACCCCGTACAGTGATTCCCCCTAGAGAGAAGTGCTGTGACTCAGGCGGCCTAGGTAGGGCTCCCACTGGTTCCAGGTGCTACTCTCACCTCCCTGCACCAATGCCTTCCAGGTCCAAGTCGCTGAGAGGTTTGCTATTATGATGGGGGGCCCTAGGAGAGAAAGAAGGTGGAGACATCTTTAGGAGTCAGGACGGTGTTTTCACATTCTTTCAGCCGCAGAACCTCTAGGGTAAAGTCAGTCTTCCCTGACAGCCAGCCTGTAGCACACAGGAAAGCAGGGCTGGGGCCCCGAGACCCTACCAGCCTCCCTCTCAGACATTGGCTGACTGAATTCAGTTTGAAAACCACTGAGATGCAACCATCGCTGCCCTCGCTTTCCAGAGGAGAAGGTCCAGATGAAGAGAGGGGAGTTTCTGGAATGTGACCTCTGACCCCCCAGTTTAAATTCCTCCTACTTTGTGGCTTCTGAGAAGAAGGCGTGGTGGCCGATCTCCACTGCTCTCCAAAAGTTAAGGAAGAAGTTTCAACCTCCTTCCTGAAACTCCTCTGGGTTCCATTTCCTCTGGTTCTATCTTGACATTCTATTTCCATCTGGCCACCTCTGGGGATAATAACAAGGGGCACCTAATTGCTACCTGCTGGGTAAAGTAGCTGTAGCTTTTATTTGTCCTAAAATGTTCCCTTCCCATCATTTGGTCCTGCCAGCCTCTGTGACCTAAGATCTTGCTAGCCCCCTTTAGGATGCCAGCGTCTTAGGCAGCAGAGTGGCAGAGACTCCTCTCCTTACCCACACCTCCCACTTTTAAACAGACCACCAGTTTGGAGGATACTCCCATCCTCCCATTCCTCTCTCACCAGGACAAAATTCTGCCTTCCTTCAAGACAGAATTGGTGGCACAAATGTCGGCTTTTTGAAGCTGAGTTAAGTTCCTTGATCCCTTGTGCCTCATTCACTCATCTGCAAAATGGGTCGCATGGGGCCCACCACTGGGCTTTGGGGAAGAACAAGTATGCTGATCTAGGAGTTGGAAAAGCACAGGGCACTCGCACACAATGACTCCATCAATGTTAGCTGTTATTACTACGTGTTCATCTATTGTAAAAATGTCCCATTCTGTCTTTTGGTGTATGTCTAATTTCATTGCTGGATGGGTGGGTCTCAGCCCTGACTGCGCATTAGAGTCACCTGAAGGGTTTTTAAAAACGCGGAATGCCTGAGTCCCACTCCAGATCAACCGACTATGAATCTCAGGGGATGTGGCCCAGGCACTGGGGTTTTGAGAGCATCCCGGGCTCTGGATTCTAGCAGATAATCAGGGTTGAGCAAGCTGAGCTGGACCAGGAGCTGCTTGGGAGCAAAGCTTAGATGCTGCTCATTTTTATACCAAGTGTAGAGCCAAGCAGCCATAACTGTTCCATTGATGAATAAACTAACAAGGTCTTCACCGAGACCAGACCTGGGCCCAAAAGGAGTTCTGGAAAGCCTGGGGGTGGGGCTTTGCACCTAGGGCTTGGGATACATGTTTAAGAATAGCCAGTTATTCACAAAGAGCTCTCATTAGACCTCACTGCAATCCCACCTTTGGTGCTATTTTTACTCTAATAGCCCATTGGAGAGATGAAGAAACTGAGGCCCAGAGACACTGGGACTACCCAACTTCTCCCAGTCAGACAGCTGCAGAGTCAGCCATGCACTGGTATCTCCAGATACCTGGTCCCACATTTAGTCAGATTCTTTGGAATAAATCTCTGAGCTACCCAGGCTGACTTCCCTGAGTGAGGTCATGCAGAGGGGAGGTAGAGGAGGACTGAGCCCCAATGAGAGGTTGACTTAAGACCCCAGGTCCTCTTGGGAAAACGTGGCAGAGGTCTGGGATGGGATTCCTGTGTGTGTGCGCGCATGCGTGTGCCGCTGTGAGTGTGACCCCCTTGGGTGTCTTGCTGCCTGTCTGTGTGCGTGTGAGCCTGGGGACAATTCTCGTTGTGTGTGCGGCTCCCTGTGCTGTGCTGTGTTGCTGTGCTGGCCGTGACCATGTGCATGCTGTGACTTTGGAGGCCCCTGGGTGGCTCAAAGCCTGCTCCTCCCGCCATCAGGAGGCCCCCTGGGGCTGTGTGTCCAGGGATCTAGGGGCTCTTCGTCCTCTGGAGGGGCACAGGGAGGACACCCTCCCCAGGCCTGGGCCTCCCTTCTCAGTCCAGCACCCTGTGCCTTAACCCCCCACCCAGCCCGCTGCCCCCACCACAGTGGCTTCTTGCCAGAGGAGAGGAGGCCGGCAGCTGTGAAGGAGGCTGCTCCCTGGCCGCCTGCGGCCTATGGGCTTCCAGTCTGCCAGGCTTGCTTCTGCAGGGAATTTCCCTGGGCGCCTTTACTCCTGACTGTGTGCTAATTGCTTAGTCTCCAGCTTCCCCATCCTCCTCAGAACTGAGGGACAGGGTCACCTTGTCACCATTTACCCCAGTCTAAAGAGGAGGAGGGAGAGGCAGCTGAGGCCGGGGGAGCAGGCTGAAGAGGTGCCCAGGGCAGGGCTGTGGCCACTGCAATGAGGACCCTCAGCACGAGAGGATGAAAGACCCAAATCTGGCCCTCACCGCTCCCCGGCTTCCTGCACCCCTGCTATGATGTGCCTCCTGACCCTAGCCCACTCCCACCCAGACACACACACAGGCCTAAGGAGGATGGGTCTGCCCAAATCATCGACTGAAACCTCCCAAACTGTGAGACAAAATAAACCATTTTAAAGTCGATTCTCTCAGATGTTTGTTACAGTAACGGAAAGCTGACTAAGACAGGACTCATTTCTGGGTTGGAGGCTGTTGGAAAGGGATGATGGATCTGGTGGCCCAGAGACTTGTAGATGGAACAAGCCTATTTGCATGAGGGAGGAGCCTTTTCCAGGGAAGAGGATAAGGTGAGGGGTGATGGTCCAGAGGGGCAGAGACTCACCTGCTTGGGACAGAGAGTAGCTTAAGAGAGCCAAGCTCCTGCCCTCATTTTTCTCTTATCAGTGGGTCACAGCACTGTGTCCCTGTCTATAGTGAGACTCCTTTCCCCCAATTCTTCCTCATACCTGCCTGCGGCTCGCCTCTTTAGGCCTGTATCCATGGGTCCAGTGGCTTCCTACAGCATCCGTGGTAGTTCTCTTATGGTGCTGAGGATGAACCGAGGCCCAAGACAGGGATTCTTTCTTTCAAAGGTACAAGAATCATTTATCTTTTTCTGACTCCATGACCTTGATGCTGTGTGACTCTGGGTGCTTCATTGCTGCCTTCTTTATTTTGATTTCTATACTTGAAGACTTGGCAGGCACCCCATGATCCACTGAAGCGTATCACAGTGGGGGTCCCGTGTCTTCCTGTGCAGGGACCCAGCACTTGGATCGTCCAGCTTCATCATAAAGGAACCTCTTCCAAAGGAGGCTCAGGGAACAACAGAGGCCCTGGTGGAGATGCGGTAGAGGGAATTGTGGCAGAGGGAGGTGGCCACTTCCCCATCGCCACCTCCAAGGCTAAGCCAGATGGTCAGTGCTGGCAGCTTCCCGGTGACTGAGACAGAACTTCCCAGGAGTGGAGGGATGGCCAGTGTCCACCAGACTGTGAGTTCCTGAGGGCACGTGTGGGTCATCCTCCTGTCCTTCAGCTCAAAGCGGATGCTCAGGGCACGCTCACTCAAGAAACCAATAAGCAGATGGAGAAGAGGGGGCCAGGCTGGCTAGATAGCAAATGGCAGAAAAAAGGGGTCTCGGATGTTGGGCCACGTGTGGGGAAGGAGAGGGGCTGGGGGGGAATGGCAAGTTAGGATAATGCCACGGGGACAAGCCCCAGGTCTCATTTCTCATTCATGCCCTGTGTCTGTGCAGATTGGAGGGAGAGTACTCCCTGAAGCCACCCAAGCACAGAGGCCCGTGAGCACTCTTAGTCCCTGAGTTAGGGAGAAGAGAACTTTGAGGGTCTTCCACATATATAGCCAGCCAGGGATGCTTTCCTTACACCTCATTGGCCAGAACTAGTCACATGGTTACTTTTGCTCGGAATCTTATTGGCCAGAATTAATCACATGGCACCAGCAGGAAAACCAGGAAATGCAGCCCTGCCATGTGACTAGAAGACAGAGGGATTGAAACTCTTAACGAATAGTGGGAGCTATTGAAGACTTGGCCATGGAGAGATGGAAGGGAAGGGGGCAGCTCACATTCTAGATCTTGACTGACCCGTATTCCAAGGCTGGGTATTGCACTCCTCTAAGATTGGAAGTCACAAGTAGGTGTGGTGGTGCACGCCTGTAACCGGAGTAAGTCAGGAGGCCGAGGCCAGAAGATTGTTAAGTTCAAAGCCAGCCTCAGCAACTCACGGAATTCCTGAGCAACTTGCTCAAAATTAAAAAATAATAATAATAAAAAAAAGAGCTGGGGATGTGGCTCAGTGATTAAGTGTCCCTGGGTTCAATCCCCAGCACAAATAAATAAATAAGTAAAAGAAAAGGAAGAGGAGTGGACATCAATAAATGTGACTGGGACAATGCATTATCTAGAAAGGAAAAAGAGCACCAATCAGATATTTAGCCCACATACCACATTCAACATAAATTCCAGGAGAATTGAAAGTAAAACTTTAAAAAACCCCACAAGATTCTAAGTCATAAATTGGCCCTGGGAGCTAATGGGGAAAGGCAGGCACTGTGTAAATTGAGCAGTGGTTATGTGCCAAGATCTGCTGAGCACTGGTAATATGAGATGGATACAGCTCCTGCCCCGATGGAGTTGACAATTAGATGAGAAACGCTGGAGTATGAGGTGGCGCGAGGATCTGGTATGCTAGATCCAAGCTGGAAATCGGCTGAGAAGAGGAGACAGGAGGGTCTGCAGATGTGCTTGGTGGTTGCTCTATTTCCTCCAGCTGTCTGTAGGCTCAGGCTGCCCATGCATAGCTACAGGCCAGGAGAATTTCCTGGTTTCTTGTTCCTGGCTCTATCTCTTCCCACAAGCCAAGATCGGGAACTTTTGCAAATGGAGCCACTCCTGGGGAGAACCAAAACTCACTCCAAAGAATTAAAAACACACTGATGATACCTCAGTAAGTTGCATGCTTTTATTAAAGGGACTGCTTTATTTTGATGACATCTTTATGGGCTTTTTCCTAATGACAGAGCTAACTCGTTCTGAGCTTCCTGATCCAGTCAGTAACAGACCAAGAGGAAAGATGCAGGCTGGGAAACCGGCAGGGAGATCACCAAGAAGAAGAGGAAGATCAGACCTTCCTTTGGGCAACAAACGTTTACTTTTCAATCATTTGGAGAAAAATTCCTCTCTCACCAAATTCAGATTGTTGTTGCAATTTGGCTTGAATTAGGAAAATCAAAGGGCTTGGAACAGTAAAACTTGATTTCATACCAAATGCAGCAGTGTCAGGAGAAGCCTCACCACTGAATCCCGCATGTCTTCAGAGGTGCTCGCTAGTACCCTCCAGCGGTGTAGATTGACTCGTGAGCTGCAACTTCACTGAAGAACTGTGGTATCCGTGGTGAAATCCTTCTGTGGCTCCACTTGCCACAGAAGAGAATCCCACCTTCTCAATGTGGATTCAAAGACCCTTTTGAGGCCCCAGGTGGAGCGCAGGGGTAGAGCACACTTCAATACAAGGATCTTCTGATATCACCCTGCTGTGCTCTCTAGCTAGCTTCCCCTGACCTTTGACTTCCACCCGCACTCCACACTGCACTTCTAGGCTGCATTTCTTACATTTACCCAAACATACCGGTGCCTTGGTATGTGCAACTCCCTCAGCCCAGGGAGCCCACCCAGTCTCTGACTTGAAACATTCATCCTCTTCCTGTGACCTTGGCTCAAGCATCTCCTACTGATCTGTGTACATTGAGCAGCGGTTATGTGCCAAGATCTGCTGAGCATCCCCGTGTGGCCTTCTTTCAGCCTCTACCCTCCCTCGTAGAAACTTCTCTCACAGTCTTTATCACTCCAACTGACAGGTATGTCTGTGCATGTCTCTCCAACTGAGCTGTAGAGTCCTCGGGCTCCACGATGGCTCTTATTTCTCTTTCTATCTATTGCACTCAGTGTAAGACCTACCACACAGCAGGGGCTCAGGATGTTTCAATAATGCATTGAGTGAATGAGTCAATGAGTTGGAAGGACTCTGACGGGCTTCCTAGTGGAAATTCCCATTCAAAACAAGAATTCCCTCCCCCGTGGGGTTAGTAAACCAGGGTCTGCAGGCCAAAGCTGGTCAGGTGCCTGCTTGCGTAAAGAGTTTTACGGGAACATGGCTGTAACCGTGTCTCCACGTGTTGCATGGAACTGTCTCTGCACAGCAGCAGCCAAGTCGAACAGTTGGGACCCAGGGCCCTCAAAGCCATTTCTGGTCCTTTACAGAAGAGTTTGCCTGCTGCTGCTCTGTAGCATGGGCTTTTTATCTTTTTTTGGTTCAGGGACCCCTTTGAGAATTTGATAAAAGCTTTGATATTGGATATCTGCACATACACAGGACATCTTGCATCCAGTTTCATGCAGATCAATGACTCCTTGAAGCCCATTCATCAATCCCCTAGGGATCCATGGTCACTGTGTTAAAAAATCCTGTTGCCCAAGGCTGAAGGGAGATAGGGATGGAGTGTGGCCCCAAAGGTGGCTGAGGGATCAGGTCAGAGTAAAAATCATATCCCTTAAAAATCAAAACTTATTAAAAAAAAGAGTGCAGTGATGTGACCCGAAGCCTCCCCCATATAGAGTTGACTACCTTTCATGTCATAATTTGAATGTACGTGTTCCTCCAAAATTAATGTTGGAACTCAAACCCCAATGTGAAAGTATTAAGAGGGGGGGCCTTTAAATGAAATTATTAAATTTATTATTTAATAATTATTCATATTTAAATAGCATATTCATTTATAATGAAATACTATTATGTAATAATTATTTATTATTCAATTTCATTTAAATCATGAAGGGTGGAGCCACCAGGAAAGAGATTCATGACCTTATCAAAGGGCTGGAGGGTACTAGCGAGCACCTCTGAGGACATGCGGGATACAGTGGTAAGGCTCCTCCTTGGAAGCAGAGAGAACCAGCCCTCACCAGACATGGAACCTGCCGGCACTTTGATCCTGAACTTCCCAGCCTCCAGAATTGATGGAAGCCGTCCTGTAGGATTATCTAGTCTCGAGTGTTCTGTTATAGCAGCAGGAATAGACTAAGACACTGCAGAAGGTATCTCCCATCCTGGGGATGTGCTTCTGTGCATCACGTCCTGCTCAGGATGGGGACGCCATCCATCCTCATGTTCACCTGACCCTGTACCGCGAACCTGGCCATCCTCCTGCAGGCTGAGGCCATGTGGTCCAGTGGGCATAAGCCCATGTCCTCATCTGGCGTGGAGAGGCCAGGAGAGAGCAGAAGGCAGGGGAGAGTGTGCCTGCCTGGAGCTTCCAAAGGAGAGGCATGAAGGGGCGGGAGAAGGGAAGAGGAGCCAGGGCCATGATAATCCGTCAACCCAGTTTGCTTTCTTAAAAACAAGGGGCGGGCGGAGAATGCATGTGTCTGCGAGCTAATGAAGTCATGAGCAATGGGAGGCGTGAGGCCTCTGGGAAGCAAATTGTGGGCCAAATGAGCTCATTTTTTAGCAGAATTATTAAATTAGCAGATGAAGGAAACACATTAGACATTATGAATCTTGCTTTTAGCAGAGCCCTTGATAGAGGGCTGCACAAATGCTGGCTCAATTCATCCCATTTGGGGTTGGAGGGAAGCTGGAATCACTGGGATCCCCAGCAGAGGGCCAGCGCTCCCCAGGGGGGTGCATGGGATGAATGGTGTTTAGGGGACATCAGGGCCAGGCCCTGTCTTGGGGGCCTTATTCAGTCCTCACAGCCCTTGGCAAAAAAGAGGTTATTGTCCTCATTTCAGGGGCTGAAGTGCCTTGCCTCTGGTCAAATGGAGTGGGCAGTGAGGCTTGTGGGGGGACTGCAGGCCTTGGTCTAAACCTGGGGCTCCTCCCTTGAGGGAAAGAGAGACTTCCTAGCTGGGAGCTCTGTTATAGCAGCAGGAATAGACTAAGACGGTGCAGAAGGTATCTCCCGTCCTGGGGATGTGCTTCTGTGCATCACGTCCTGCGCAGGATGGGGATCTGTGTAAATTGTGGGACCAGAGAGAGATGCGGGTGAGAGCTGGAGTCAAGCAAGGTGGGCTGGAGTCCTCAAGTAGGGCTTGGTCAAAGGATGGGAGGGGAGGCAGGGGAGTAGCAGGGTTGATTGTAATTGCTGTGTTTTAGGAGGTTCTAAAGAATGGGCAGATGCTCAGGGAAGGAAGTGAATGGATTCCATGCCACGGGGATGGTGGAGGGAACTAACAGGGATGTGCTTCTTGTTCACATATTCAGAGTCCTGTTCCAGAAGAAGCCCGAAACTGCTGTGGCCTTGGGAGGTTGATCAAGGTCAGCCAAGGACTTCCAAGGTGGAAGAGAGAGCCCTCTAACAGCGAGAGAGTGTCCACACTCCTCTGTCCCCCTACAGGCCTCTGTCTTCTGAAGGCAGGCGTGAGGAAGCGCACCCCACAGCAGAGCTTCCCAGAGAGCCTGCATGTATTCCAGAGCTGAGTGCAAGGTCTCCACTGAACTCTGAGATCTGCTAATAACAGGTGGATGACCCCTAGAGACAGCCCCTAGCCTGATCATTGTTCCCAGGCAGCAGATGTGGGTTGTGGGGAGGGGATGGACAGGCTCCCCAAGTCCTCCTGGCACAGGAATGGGGGAGTTGCTTCCAGAGAATCTTCTCCAGCAGTGAGATCCAGACCCATCCAAACTAGGAAAGAAGAGGGAGAGAACGGAAAAGGGTGACCGAGAAAGGATGGTGGTTAATCCAGTTACTAGCCTTTCCTGAGGTCCTACTGTGTGCCCAAATCCAAGACAGACCAGAAATGACCAACCTCCTGTGGGAGGCTGGTTATGCAGTTGGAAAGGTGGCTCAGACAAGCTGGACGGAGCCAAGGGCCCCCAAAGAGGGCAGACAAGGTGATGGGCTTGCTCAGAGCCATGGACCACCTGTACTGGGACATGTCTGCATGCATCCCTGAGACAGTGGCCTTCATAGCACAGCAGAAGGCTTGCTGGAGGACGGGCATGGCAGGTATGGTGAGAGGTGAGGGACAAAAAGGCCAGGGGGTCACCTTCCACAGGACTTTGCAGGGCAGGCTGGGCTCCTGATGCTGGGGGAAGGAGGCGCTGTTGAAGGACACCTTTCCACAAAAAAAAGTGGGTCCCTTGCCAGAGAAGAGCAAATCAGAATCGAGTCACAGAAGCCTGAGCGTGGAAGCTGGACTGCAGCAGATGTGACCGAAGGTCAAGAGTCCAGGGAAGGGTTTGCTTCAGAAACCCAGGGACAAGGGGGCACCTCAGTGTGATTGCTGAGTGGAGCTGGGGAAGAGCACGAGGTTCTGCAGATGTGCACATCTCTAAAAGTCTTTCTCCCCGTGCACACGTTTGGTGGGAACATACGTGTTCTGTTTGGGGATGTGCCTCAGGGCGTGTGAGGTTCCTCTTGCTGTGGAGGGGTTTGCATGGCCCCCCAGGAAACCCACGGCTGTGCACATGGGAGTGCATGGATGTGTGTGCGTGAGCGTGTGAGTGTACCCGTCTCTGGAGGAAGGCAGAACCGAACGATCCTGCTTTCAGGCGGCAGTGACAAGTCACACAGACAGCCCTGCCATAGCCCAGAGGCCCAGACTCCCATCTCCTTTAGATCCTTTAGCTCTGCTGCCACCACTCCTTATAATGAGCTGGATGCTCCACATAGGGCACTGTGGGCTGGGCTGATCGCATCTCGTTGGGGCCTCCCCATCCTCACACTCGCTCTCCCACGCTGTGCTCTTGGCTCCGCACTAACTGCTTGGATCGGGAAGGGCACCGCCAATCCTTTCTAGTGTTCCTTCAGCACAGAGACCCGAGGATGCTGGGGGTGACGGCCCTGGGACTGGTGGCAGGACAGAAGAGCACCTCCTCTCCCCCATACCAGGACTTGCCCTGTGCCATTCCAGCCAAGATCTCTGGAATGCTCTGGCCTGAGCTTAAGCCACATTCATCCTGCCATTTCTGATGAAGTGTGCCCCCACCTGCTCTGAAGGCAGCCTGGAGAAAGTGGCAAACCTCGTCAGCAGAGTGAGGAGCCCTGGCCACAGAACCCCAATCCTGGGCCTCCTCTGCCCATGGAATGACCTTGGGGAAGATCCTCTTTAGCCTCCATTTTCACTTGTAGAGAACAGGGCCAGGCTGTCTTGGTGGATCCCAGTCATGGGGTCAGGGGAACAGAGGGACTGTCATCCACTATGCTCAAGTGTGGGGGCCTGAAGGTGCCCAGCTGGGCCAACCCTTTGCCCAGGGATGTCCTGATAAATGCTTAACAACTGGCTCCCTGCAAAGCCAAAAAGCCCTGATCTGCAGTGTTTGCCAATTTCTCAGGTGTAAATACCCCCATCACGGCTGACCCAGACTCACCAGCATGAAACCACTGAGCATGGACATGGGAAGCGACATGCAGAAGCAGCTCTTACAAGCCAGTCAGAGGCAGCTCTGGCACATGGTTGTCTTTAACCTGAACATGATGACAGCCCAGCCAGAGGCAGGACCTAAATCAAGGTCAGGGAAGAAATTAAGGGCTCAAGCACCCAACATTGGGTCTGAGCCAGCGTTGAGACTGGAAGTAATAAAACTGAGTCAGGAAGCCAGGCACGAGGAAGATGGAACACAGGTTTGGAAGTGCGACATGCAAGGGGCCCAGGGGAGTGGCTCAGACTGGAGCCACCTTGTGCCGGTGGTGTGTGGGTGTCCCAGCTTGTGTGGAACACCATATTGCCTCCTGTCGTCCCTGGGCTTGGAAAGGGAGGCCGTGCATGTGATGCCGAGGGAGCTGGTCAAATAGACAGGTGTTCCCTGCACCACAGGGATGACGTCTGAGCAGGCCAGGCCAAGAGAGGGCAAAGCCAATCTCTGTAATTGTTAGTGCATCAATTCTGGTGACGGTCCCATGAGGACAATGCCAAGGTCCCGGAGAGGGGGGATGCCCTGGCTGACATCATCTGCTATTTCTAGGCCAATTCACAGCCTCCTCCAGGGGGAATTTCCTTCAGGACATAAATCACCCAGTCTTCTCACGACTACCTCACCTCCTGAGGAAACAGAGGGACGGTGCTGGGAGTGGAAAGAAGGCGTCAAACCTGACGTCACTTGGACCAGGGTTCAAATCTCACCTCCTCCCCTTCTGAGCTGCAGGGCTCTGGTAACTCATGTCACCTCTCTGACATTCCACTCCCTCAGAGGGGCTAATCATATCTAATAGTCTCTCTCACGTCCTTCCCTCTTCCTTCTCAGACAGTGTGTTCCGTGGTCAATCTGTGGAAGCTTCCAGAGGAAATGGTCAACTCCCTCTCTGGCTTCTTCTCTGGCTTTGTGGTGGGGAGGTGGGTATCACAGGGCTGGGCTGGGTGACTACCCGTTGAGGACACAGAGGGCAGAGGAGATGGAGGCTGTTCACCGGAGTTGGGGAGCTGGACTGGTGGATGTACCCTGAGTTCCTTCTCTCCATGTGGGGCTCAGACTCCTCCTGGGAACTGTAGGTTATATGGGGCTCAGGAGCCAGGAGGATAGCTGTGTCCTCAGAGGCCCAGGAGAGGGCCCCCTTCTCAAGCAGAGGTGCCTGTCTGTCTGCCACCTGTTTGTGTGTCTGCCTGACTTCCTTTCTGCTCCAGGCCTGACACTGTCTGTTTGCCCCAACTGTCGGTCCATCTGTCCTAGGGAAAAGACCGGTAAGACTTGTCACCTGCCGGCTGCCTGCATTTTTTTTTTTTTTGCAGAAACCAACCTGATTTCTTGTCCTTCTGTCTGTCTGTCTGTCTGCCTGCAGTCTTCTCTCCGATCGTTCTGATTACAGCTGATTCTCTTGCACCTGGGCTCCATTTTATGATGTGTGAGTGACAGAGAGGTGACAAATGAGAGCAAGAGAGAGTGACAGACAGGAGCACACATGGGGGGGGGGTGGAACACGTGTACACACAGAGGGTTGACAGCTGGGTTGTCCCCTTTGAGACAGGGTCTCTCCAGGTCTCCCCATTCTCAGAGGGGTGCGCTAGCACCATCCATCCTGCAGACAGAGGTGTCCCCCATGGTGGCTCAGGGGTTGGGGGGGAGGGACAGTATCCATGGCAACCAAGGCACGTTTTGGCTCAGGAAGAACCTTTATAACAATGGAGCTGTCCAACAAACAAAATGTGCTGTTAGTAAGGTAGTGATCTCCCTGTCACCGAAGTCATTCAATTACAGGCTGGCCACCCACCCATCAGGCTTCCGGGAAGAGGTTCCCCGCCTTGGGAGAGTCAGACTGAAGCAGTCAAGACAAGCTGACATTTATGACCTAGAGTCTGGATAATCCACATAAATGCTTCTCCCAGTGCCTGACACATAGTAGGTGCTCAGAAACAAGCTGCTATCAGGAGGAAGGTTGGACTGAGTGATCTCAGGGGCCCACTGGTGGCCCTTGTGCTGGGCAGAGGGGAAAGGCCCATTTGTGGCAACAGGTTATGCAGAGATAGGAGCTGGGAACGTGGGGTAATAAAGGGCTTCCCAGAATAGGAATGTCTCTGTCTCCCTCACCCTGATTTGCATGGCTCCCACAGGCCGCCCTCCCCTCTCCTAACTCAATTTCAATTTCAATTTCAATGTCAATAACTTCCCTGGCAAGACAAGCAGCCAGGGGTTGCCAAAGTGAGTCGGAACATTGAGTTTCCGAGCCTGCGACCGCCTTGTCTAGCCAGTGCTGTCCCCCCTTGGCCTGCCAGGCCCTTCTGGCTTCATGTCCCTCATTCTCTGCGCCCTTTGGGGAGACTTATTTTTACCCTCTCCAGCTGTCGGTAAGGTTGTTTGAAAAAAAAAAAGATGCACTCTCTGCTTTGATCAAGATGTTCAAACAGCAACAGCATGTGGGTCGCCAGGCGCCAGCTCTGTGGCTCTCCACGCCGTGTGCTGGGGATGGAAGGAGGAAGAAAGCTTAGCCCCCACCCTCGAGATCCCAGCCAAGTGGAGGAGGCCGTTCAGAGCCAGCAGTTCCAACAGTGAGGCCAGTGTCCTGATGGAGTGGACAGTGGGCTCTGGGAGCACAGAGGACAGGCCCCTGAGCCGGGCGGGGGCAGGACGGCTTTCCCAAAGAGGCCGAGTGGGAGAGACTCCTCAAGCATCCGGATGGCAAGCCACTCAGCTCTCTTCCTGGAGGTCCATGGTGGCTGAGATGTCACAGGAATAGGTACCCCCCTTCCTTAAGCCAGGGCAAGGACTGGTCCCACGGTGTTGGCAGTCATTGTGTCCTTTGCAAAGGGCAGGTTAGACTTGGAGGATTGACAAGTACGTTCGAGGGTCCCAGGGAGATGGGGAGGGTGGGCCTGGGATGAGCCGGTGGCTGGAGGCCCGGGTCCTGCAGGGGATGGGTGGCCCCTTACCAAGCACTGATCTGGGCTGGATGCTGTCCCAGAGGGGGAGGCCTGGGATGGGAGCAAGGAGGATGCTGGGACCACTGGAAATGCCCCCCTCAGAGTGTGGGACTGAGAGGGCGGGGCTGAGGTCGGAGGCCCTGACGTTGCAGAGATGTGTGGATGGCGGGGTGAGCAGGCGCGGGCTTTGCCTACTTGGCATCCCTGCCCGGCACCAGATGGAAGTCACTTCTTGTCTCCACGGCCGGGAGCCACAGTTCAGGGAGTCAGACAGCTGGAGGCCGAGGCAGCGTTACCAGGATGTCTGCTTGAGTGGGCCCTCGGCCCTCTTCCTCCTCTCCTCTCCCAACCAGCAGGCTGCCAAGCACAGGGGAGACCCCTGAGGTAGGGAGGGGATGTGGGTCTGACTCCAGCTCTCTTTCCCATGCCTGAGGTCAGGCAGAGAGGAGACCCCTGGGGGAACAACAGAGCTGGGCCAGATGAACAAATGCTGGGAGGGCCAGGGAGCCGGCAGCGTGTGCTTTTGGGTCTGGGGGTTGTTATAGATGACTCCTTCTTGGCCTCTAGGGATGCCTCAACCTTTGGGAATGAGCCTTTGCAGATGCTCCCGGGCAGGGACCCTCACCAGTCGGCTCCTGGTCCTTCTGACCCAACTTCAGGGTCAGATGAGGCTGCACATTAGGTAGGGGTGGAGGGAAGCGGTGCCAGGAAGACACTGGGGACATGCTGTCCCCTGTCTCTGGGGGCCTTTGGGCTGATCCTTCCCTTCTCAGAGCCTTATTCTGCTTCTCAATAAGGTGAGAGCCATATGCCAGATCTGGGTTTTACAAGGAGGGTTCCTCGAAGACTGCTCCTGCAAGCTATCCCAGAGAAAAGAAGTCTCGGGAGACACACTCTAAAGGACACTACAGGCTCTGAAATGCTTGCCCCACCCCATTTCCTCAAACCACTCATTTCTATCCCAAAGAAAGTATGGCCCAGGCAACATCCTTTGGAAAAGATTATACCAAATGCTCTTCTCCAAGATTCCCTCCAGTTCTGAGAATCTAGGTGTCTGTTTCACTGAAGAAGGTGAAGGGACCAGACAAGAAAGAGGGATGTGGCCTTTTGAAGTGCCTCCTAAGCACCCAGATCTGTGCCATCTCTTGGATTCCCCATAGCTGCATTGGTAGGCAAGTGGTGATTCTCCCCTTGGCAGGTGAAGACAGCAAGACCCTGAGTGGGGCTGGAGGAAGAGGGAGGATTTTGCCTCTGGCCTGTTCAGGCAGAAGGGGAAGTCTCACTGGAAGGCATGACCTGAGAGCTAGGAGTCTCTCTCCTCCAGTCTCCATTGCAGGGTCCCCCTGTTTTGAGAGAGGTCATTGGAGACATTATGGGGTGAAGACAGGGAAAACCCAGGGCTGGGGTAAATCACCAACTATAACTGAGAAAACAACTCTTTAGAGTTCAGATCTACATAGACCTGGCCCTGGGCCACAGAAGAAAACTTGGCAATGTGGGTTTTGTGTTGCATGGTGGAAAGACCTAGAACTTTGGAGCCACACAGACCAGAATTCAAATCTACCCACAAAGAGGCTCTCAACGAACTTCACTTAACGGATGGACTAGATCAATGGAACTCTCCACTCCCCGTGTAATTGGCCCTCGGAACACTGGGCTCCCAGACGTTCCCTTCTCGTTTGCCCATGTCATGTGTCACAGTATGGATGTTCCCAAACCTGTTTATGTCTGTAACACGTGTCACTGTAAATAGGTAATTTAATCAAATGTAGCAAATGCCAATTAAATATGAGTGCAGAAAAGTTGTGTTTCTATGGCAATTAATTTATGCTCTGGGAAGGCTGCTGAAAACTTGCTGTGGAATTAGGTGTGGGCAAGACTAGAAAAGATCCGAAGAAAAATAAACCCCAGACAAGGAGGGTTGCGCACACTGATCGTCTTGCAAGGAATCAAACCCAGAAATCTCTTAGCGGGTAGTTCATGTGGAAAAGACAACGTGGCCTTCCTTAATGTGACCTTGGGAAACCCCTTCACCTTCCTGAACTTAGTTTTTCTTGACTTTTTCCCTTGTTCCCATCTTGCCAAGCTGAGATAGGGAGCCATGGAGCCCAGGCCGGGTCTCTTCCTGTTTGCTGTCCTCTTGATGATGCCCTTCCCCTCCTCCTACTGTGCCCACCCTGCCCCTCTCAGGGCCCCTGGGCTTCACCCAGCAGTGTGCAATTCAGCTGATCTGATTGTGATTCAGATTTGAGCCACAGACCCTCTCTAAAAGGGACAATCGCAAAGGAGAAGAGCCTTTTCAAGGGACACGCATTGCAGGGATCCCCTCCTAGTGGCATGAGGAAGGAACAGGGGGACAGTTTGTGCTGGAGGACCTCCTTGGCACCCTTCCAATCACAACTCCCATGACTCCCAGGTGAGGGAGTGCTTTTTCTTTCTGTACCTTGTAGCGATGCCCCCAGCTTCCCTAATTCATCCATCCACCTGGGGTTCCACCTGGCCTCAGACTCCAGAGCTGCCTAACCCCATGCCAGAGGCCCTCGAAGGAAGTTGAGGCTTGACAGAAGAGTTTGGCCTCGCTCACTTCAGGCCTCCAGAGCTCTGGCTCCTGCATAAGTCTGGGTTCCACTTCTTGCTGCCTGCCCAGATCTCTCCAAGCACCTATCACTGAGTACTTACTGCATGTACCCAAATCCTGCCCCAGGAAACCTAAAGGAGACCTCAAAGGGCTCAGCGTGGACATTCATTCCCAGTCCTGAAGCTCTTGCTCAATTCCTGGGACCCAGAGCTCCACCCACTGGTTCATGCCCTGACTCATCCAGGTTGGCCACAGCTGGAACCCCAGGCCCAAAGGGCTGCTTCAGCATTGCTCCTGGGAAGGGGAAGGGCAGGGCAGGCAGAGAAAAGACCCCAGGTGACCTAGAGACAGGGATTCATTTACTCATGCACTTACTCACAGCTGACATTCAGCTCCACGCCCCAGAATCCTGTAGAGATACTGACGGTCTTCCACCTCAGTCCTTATGTAGTTACTAGTCAGGGCTCTGCATGAGTTACCTACTGCCGAGGCTCCTCCTTGTCTCAGCAGAAGCCACAGGGCCTCTGTTCCAGGGCTGGTTGTCATGTATTTTGACGATCAGCCTCAATCATGGACGCCAGAAAGCACCTTAACTAAAAATTATTAGGTGAAAGAGGACATAGTTATCATTGAAATGCCATGATCCATCTAGTCACTGAGCAACTATTTATTGAGCACCTAGTAGCTTCCAGGGAAAGGGCTAGGACTGGGGGCATGGGTCTAAATAGTGTAAGGTCCCTGCTCAGTCTTGCTGCGTGAAGGGAGGCACAGCTGTTGGCAGCGACTGTGATGAAGAAGAGGCACAGCCGAGAGAAAACAACCTGGGCTGACCCCTGGGCTTGGAGCATCCGGGTAGGAGGCTGGAAAGCCCACGGGGAGGGGCCTCCTGGTCCAGCCTAGAGCTCTCCAGGGCACTTTAGTTCTGGCCAATTATCTACTAATGACTCACCGTGAATAGATTAGGAAGGGGACTGAGGACAAGGATGCTTAATTATCCAGCAGAAGAGGGGAGGGAGCAGCAAGTGTCCTGTGACAGGTCTCAGGGAGGACACAGAGGGGACGAGGAGAGGAGACGGGACTGCAGGCCAAGCCCACCCTGTCCTGGCCACTTCACGACCTCTGCCAGGACTCCTGAGGGACAGGCCAGGCCAGCACCCATGGTACCACAGAAGTGGAGCTTGGCATCTGGGGAGGGGACACAGGTGCAGGACAGCAGAGCGTGAGGTGGAAGTGGGAGAGGGTATTGTGGGTGGGCAGGTGGGAGGACTGAGAGCTGATGCATTCGGGGCGGGAGGTTCTAAATGTCACTTTGTGTCTTCCTGTCAGGACGGGTGCTCTACAGTGGGGCTCAGGTCTGTAGGAGCCCCATTGGTCTGTTGGAAACCATGGCTCTGGCTGTGACTCATGGTTGTCCTTGTCCTGGGAAAGACCTCGGGCCCTGATGCTTTTCTCCCTCCACCTGCCCCTAGAACCTGGATCCCCGCTTTATGTGACCTCCTGGGGGAGGAGGATGGCATGTGGCTACGTTGAGAATGACCCCGGCCAGCCTCTCCACTCAGTGACAAAAATTTCCAGAACAGTGTGGGCCCAGAGTCCTTTCATTCGGTGTTCCCAGCAGCCCCAGGTGGCAGGCAGAAGGGGGGCTCCTTGCCCATCAGGCCTAGGAGGAAAACAGAGCTCAGAGAGGGGACTCAGTTTGTCTGAGGTCTCACTGCAACTTGCCAGAAGTGGGACTTACCCTGGATAAGTCGGCTTCTGCCCAAACTTCTCTTGATAGCCATTTATCCTTCAGGCCCACAGATGCATGTGGGGACCGCTAACGAGTGGCCCCTGGCAGACTAGAGCAGCTAAGCTTGAAGGTGGGTCCCCCACCATCTCAACACATCTCCTCCAGCTTCCCATGAGGAACTTCTAGCCCCGGGGCTGATGTCCCCAGGTGTATTTTGTACCCTTGATGATGTTCTGCAACCCCTCAGCGCACCCTTTTGCCCTGACACCCGGACATCCCTTGCCTCTATCACTCTTGGTACCCAACAGAAATGCCCAGGGCCTGGATGACTCTCATCTCGTGCATTTCCATGAGTCCAAGTCACTGCCCTTGTGCATCCTCAGTGCCTGGAGCGTGCTGTCTCTCACTTCTGCCTGCCCAGAGCATCTTCTGCGTGGCTCACACTGTGGGAGTCACAGACCACTTGTACAATGACTAGAGAACCAGGGGGTGTGGCTGGGAGGGCAGCAAGGGCAGACGGTCCCTTAGTAAGGGGTGAGTGAAGTCAGCATAGGGGAATGTGTTGGTTGGATCCTGCAGGGCTCAGCTTCCTGAAGGAAACACAGTTTCTATACTGGTCCTTACTTCATCCCGGGGAGAGGATGGGATGCTCCTGCCCATCTCTCATGCATTTTGTAGACATTATCTCACTTAATTTTCACAAGTCCCCCATAAGTGGGTACTTCCAGTTTAAATAAGAAGTCCAGGCTTGGGAAGGAAGGGTGACTTGTTAAAGGTCACCGAGTTGTCGTGACAGCTGGGATTGGAACAGAGGGCTCTCGGCCTCCCTCTTTCCTCCATTTAATGGAATGTATTGGGAACAAACTAGAAAGAAAGTTAGGGGTTGGGTGAGGCTGCTTTGAGTCAAATCCTCCATCGCGTCCTTCTGCAGAACTGTCAGGGAAGGGTCATGGGCCTCCAGACCAGAGGGTCCTGGAGAATGATGCAGTCCTTATAGATCTGGTCCCAAGTTCCCCACATGCTCAACGGATGCCCTTTATGCCCACAACCATTGTTACGGTTTGGATGTGAGGTGTCCCCCAAAAGCTCACGTGTGAGACAATGCAAGGTGGTTCAGAGGAGAAATGATGGGCAGAATGTTGCCTTCTTCACCTAAATTCTGTTGCTTTTTTCCATCCCAGGAGCACATTCAGATACTTTTGTCCTGTGGCTGGCAGGCCTCCTGGGCTCAGAAGGCTCTGTGCAGAAGGGTGTCATTGAAAGGACTGCTTTCCTTTCCTTTCCTTGCTAAGACCTTGGCTGAGCTGACAGCCTGGGTGTTGGGTTGGGTCTTGAGGAGGTGGGCAGCACTTGAGGCTCTGTGTTGAGTTTGGCTGCTGGTGTCCAGCTCTTGGGCTGGTGTGAGTGTTGGGGCAGTGGTGATGGTGGTGGATGCCACAGGGAAGGGGGAGGGGAATGTGCAGGGTGCTCCCCTCTTGGCTTGTGGTGGCCCAGCCTGGGGTGTGCCTGGGAGCCGCTTGTCTTCTCGGCAGCCAGCTTCCCAAACTGTCAGTCTGACCACGTCACTTCTTGCTCCAAATCCTTCAAAGGCTCCCTCCCACCCACCAAATTAAGCTGAGAGATGCTGCTTCTAGGCTCTTGTCCACCTGTACAGTCCCCTGTCCCACACTCCTTCCACATCTTCAGTCTGATGGAGGGACTCTTCCAGCCCGTCCAACACTGGCCTAGGGTCCTTCCTGTGGGCTACTCTCTGCAACGACCCCTTCCTCTGCCCACTTCCTCTCCCCACTTCCTCTCCCTCCTTCCTCTCTCCACCTCCTCTCCCCCTTCCCCCCTCCCTACTTCCTCTGTCCCCTTCCTCTTCCCCTTCCTCTTCCCCTTCCTCTCCCCACTTCCTCTCTTCCTCTCCCCTTGCTCTGACTACTTCCTCCACAGGTTGTCATTTCCCGGAAGTCCTCCAAGGCTTCTGAAGGTCAGGTTAGGTGTCTGTCCCCCTGTTCCCATTACACCCCACGCCTACCAGACCCTACCCGTGAGACACCAACATCCTGCAAGTGTGAGCCTTTTCCTCCTTGTCTCCCTCTATGCGTGCCAAGCAGACCACAGTGGTCATCCTCCCATCTTGCCTTTGCTCCTCAAGGCATGTGGTTCAGCCACCAGCTTCGCCTTCACGTGGGACCTTGGTAGAAATGCAGACTCTCAGGCCCCACCTCGAACCTACAGAATCACCTTCCAAGTGATGTGTCCAAGGTCACAGAACAGTGAGTGGCAAAGCTGGCTTCACCCTTCCCTCCAACCACCTCCCCCAGGAGAGCGTGGGGGCGGGGCAGGGAGGGATGTGCTGGGCCGGGCCCAGGAATGAGCTCACTTCAGGATGGAAATGAAACCTGTTCCCATCAGAAGAGGACGGGGAGGGGCCTCTGGATTTGATTGTGGCTGAAATCCCAGCTTCCACTCGGGGCCTGACTGGGGTTGGCTCCGAGTTCCTTTGGTGGTGGCCTTTCCTTCTGTGTGGGAAATCTATCCCCCCCAGGGCTTTCCTGCAGCCCACACCAGTGAGGCCACATTTCCTGGGCTCAGCAGAGTCTGGCCGCCATCCCGTCGCTGCAAGAGGCTGCCCAGGGCCTGGGCTCACCAATCCTCCCTTCCTCCCCGCCTTCCTCGCCCTGCAGCTTGGTGGCTGCATGTATACCTGGTGATAGGCTCTCCTCTGACTCCCCTCTGTTATTCAGGTGAGGTGCTGGGGTCCAGGGGCTGGCAGTGAGCCCCTCAGGGTCAGAGGTTGCATGGCAGGTCACAGGCAACGCTGGTCACGAAAGCCCACTCTTTCCCTGGCGATGGGCAGTCTGCTCAGAGACTCTGCTGAGAAGTGCACCCACAGGTAACATTTACTATTTTTATTACTAGCTATTATTTATTGAATACTTACCATATGCCAGTAACTGTGCAAAGCACTTAACACACATAATCGCATTTAATCCTCATAATAACCTCATGATTTATTTACTGTTCTTACCATTATCATTATTCTCATTTTTTTTTTCAGGTAAGAAAACTGAGATTCAGAGAAGTGAAGGAAACTGCCCCAAGTCCCCCCCTGCCCCCCACCCCCGTGAGGAAGCAGAACAGCAGAGATTTGAAGGCGGCGTGGTCAGACCCCAGGCTCTGTTGCATTCTCGCGGGTTTCCTTGGACATAGGGAGGCATCTCCCTGTCCTGCAGCCAGTGAAGAGTCCTGCTTTGCTGACTGGCTAGAGACCAAAGGTCATAGTGGCCCTGTCTTACAGGCCCATGCCTGTTCACAAAGCGCTCTTATCCCGTTATCTTGCAAAAGTTGACCAAATAGGTATTTTCCCCATTTGACAGGTTGAGAAACTGGGTTTCATATACCAAGGCACAGGTGAGACCCCAAGTGGCCATGCTAGTGTCATGACCACATACTGCTCCCCGGCTGGGCTCATAACAAATGGGAGGACCTTCAGGGGCACTTGGTGCAAACTCACCAGGCCGTTCAGCCCTCTCATTGCTGGACCCCACCGTCTGCAGGACTTTTGCGTCTGGGGCAAGGCTGGGTCCAAAAGGCATGCTCTTTGAGGACTTCCAGGATTATAGATAAGGACCTGGGGCCTGGGGCCCAGACTTCCTCCAACCAGCCTGGCTTTGCTGATGCATTCTGTTTTCCTATTCTCACTGCTATCAGATGTCGGTGGAGAGATGAAACTGGAAACACCGGGGCTGGCCTGGCCTTTGCTGCTGATTAACCATGTGGCCCGGGGCGGTTGGCATCGTTGCACCTTAGTTGTCTACCCTCTAAAGAGGGGAAAGGATGTCTACCTTGCCAATCCCTCAGGGATTTTGTAAGGGTCGAATGTGATATCAGTCCAATGGCTTTGAGAGGAGCAAAGCATTGCCCGTTTCTGGAAGGATGTTTTCAGGCATAGAAAACTGAGGCCTGGAAACGACAGGATGGGCAGATGACATTTACTGAGCGTCTCCTAGGAGCACTTTACAGACTTCTGTCTCACAACCCTCCACACTGCCCTTCAGAGAGGGGATATGGGAGTTTCTGCTTCTGAATGCAGCTTTGTAAATCTTCACCAGGGAATACATTTCAAGGCGATTATGGCACTTGGATAGTGGGGGAGAAAAATCTAGAAAGGAGTAGACCAGGGAATCCTAGATGCTGTGTGAAAACTCTGTCAAATAGGCAGCTAGACTCTGAACCAATGTAGGTGCCCAACAGATACCACGTTGCCCAACTAAGACTGAAGAACGGCATTTCGGGTGCTGTTCACTAAAGGCACAACGGTTTGCAGTGAGAGGTTAGCCAAGTTAACTACTTAAACATACAAACACCAGTATTCTTTATTGTAATATATAAAATCCAAAGTCTCTATAACATGTCATTTGCAATACCCAGGATACAATCCAAAATTCCTAGACACAAGAAGAAATGAGAAAATTTGACACAGAAGAAATAATCAGTTGAGACTGGCTCTAAAGTGACCCAGATGGTGGAATTAGTAGGCAAATATTTTAAAGCTGCTTTTATAATTATGCTTAAGGATGTCAGGAAAAGTATACTCACAATGAAAGTAAAGATAGAATTAATTTCAGTGAAAGAGGAATTAAAAAAAGAAAGAAATCACAAATGAGAACCAAAGGTAAATTTTAGACCTGAAAAAAATAATATCCAGAATAAAGAAATATTATAATCCTTATTTATCAATCAAAAAAGATATTCAGGTTCAGAAAGGTTGAGTAATTTTCCCAAAGCTACACTACCAAGTAATAGAGTTGAAATTAGAACCCTAAATCTGACTTTAAAGATTAAAGTTTTAGAATACAGAGATTAATGAAATTTAGAGATGAGTGGAAGTCTGTGGGATACCGAAAGTGAAATGTGAATGTGTCTGAAACTCCAGGGAGACGAGAGCGTGCCACACTGTCCCCCCTTGCCGTAAGATTTCATAACAGCTCCCTCAGAGTAGCCAACAGCATTATCTAACCACGTTGTTGGAATTCATACCATCCTCATTTCAGTGTCCACCACACTGTTTTTGATTATTTGTACCCATGAGGAGAGTCTTCCTACATTGGCACTGTCCATCAACGCTGGGATCTAGTTCAATCCAAGGTCTATTTTGTGAGTATTATCCTGTGTCTAAAGCTGTGTGCTATGGTAGGGGGACTGTGAGACCCAGCACCTACCCTTCAGGAATGCCCTTTAGAAGATAAACACAGAGAAGGAACAGTGTGGGCCCAGTGTCTACCATGTGTCCTTGGCAAGACCTGCCTGAGGGCTTCAGAGGAGGGGAGTGCCACTGTGGCTGGGGAGCAGACCTAGAATACTTCCCAGAGGTGGGATTTTACTTGGTCTATAAAGGCCAAAATGGCATGGGGGTTCAGCGGGGTGGAGTGGAGGAGATGGAGAAGACCATTCCAGGAAACAGGGCTTCATAGATACTTGATAAAAGAAGGAATGAATGCACGATGGCTTTCTTCCTGGCCACTTTAAAACGTGTGTTTTCTAAAATGATTGTTTAATATGTTAAATACAGTTTAACACTCTCTGTAACAGCCCCAAACTGGGGAGCTACCCAAATGTCCGTCAACAGCAGGATGGATAAATAAATGATGGTATATTCTCACAGTGGAATGCCACATAACAATGGGAACAGCCTCTCTACAATAACACACAACGTTATGGAGGAATCTTAAAGCACAGGGCCGTACAAAAGGAGGCAGACACAAAAGATCTATTGTAAGCGTCCATTTATATTAAGTGCAAAAGAGGCAAAGTTAATCTACGGTGTTTGAAGTCAGCACAGTGGATTGGAACACAGTGACTGGCAGGGAGCCCGTGGAGAGCTTCTGGGAACCAGGAAAGCTAGGTTTCTCGATTTGGATATCGGTTACAAAAATGGTTTGGTTTTAAATTTTTTTATTAGGCTGCACGCTTACGATAAATGAATTTTTTTTTTTTTTTTTTGGCAAATGGGATGTATTTTAATAAAAAGTTAGCAAACGGGCACCGACAGTTTTGCTCTGCAGGCTGACCTTCCAGATTCCACTCTCTCTCTCTCTCTCCCTCTTTAACACCAGACGCCCTGAATGTGGGAAGACAGAACAGGGGCAAGTCCTCTTTTGCTCCAAGAGGACCTTCTCCTAGGACAGGAAGTGAAAAGGCAGAGACCCCTCCCCCACTTCCATAACTCAGAAACTCAGGCTTGTAGACAGGAAGTCACTTGTCCTCTTTTTGCACGGTGAGTCAAAGTAAGATTTGGTCTTCGGGGAACCTTCGTCCTGTGGCCAGCTGGGCCAGCCTCACTTGAAGAGAGAGGCAGGAGTGATGGGTGGGAGGGATCCAGCAGGCTTTGCACCCCCACCCCTCCCCCATGACCAGGACCACATAAAGCAGCACGTGGGAGCGGCCTCTACCTGCCACCTGCTTTTGTGAGGTTTGTGTGTCACTTCCTCCCCTTGGACCAGTGACACTAACTATGAAACTAGAGATTCAACTTAGTGACAGTGAGGCCTAAGTTTTTCTTTCCGTGGCTAATATGTCCAGTTGGAGATCTGCACCGGGGCCATCCACATAGGATGGAGTCCCGGCCCTTCTGCACCCTCGGGGGGGCGCTGTGCTGGGACTGGGGTAGAGGAGGAAGCCTTTGGGATCTTTTAAATCACTTGATGGTTCAGCATTTCCTTCATTCACTCAAGAACCCTTTTTTGGACTGACAGCGTAACTCGCACTTGCAGGGCACATGAGAGGCCCCGGGCTCCATCCCCAGCACTGGGGGGGAAGGAGGATTCTTTACCGAATAGCTGCTCTATGCTAGGAGACACAAAGATGAATGATGCGGCGATTGTCCTTGAGGAGCTTACATTCTAGGGAAGATGATGCTGCCGATGGCTGTCCAAAGCCTGACAGGTGTTGCACATCTGGACATCTATCCAGCACCTGGGATGTGCAGGAACAGAGTGGGTTAAGGGCTGGGGTAAGTTCAGGCCAGAGAAGGTTTCCAAGAGGACAGGATGTCTGCCCTGGGCCCGGAAGGAAAAGAGGGTCAGACTGAGCAAATCAGGGTAGGGATCACACCCTTGCCAGACAGACAACCACATATCCAGATGCAAAGGACTGGGGGTGAAAGGTGTTCCTGGGTGGCTAGAGGGTGGTGAACCCATGACCAGCTTGTGGCGGGTGGCAGGCTGGAGAGGGACCCCTCTGCTTGTGTTCCTCCCTGGCTTCCGTCCCTCAATGATGGGATGAGACTCAGGTTCTTGCTGGGGCACGTCCCAGCCCCCCGAGGCTCTCCGGTCAATAAGCTCTTTACGGAGCCGAAGAGAGGTGAGATCAATGCAGTTGCCATCGATCCCAGCTCAGCGGCCGATTAGTAGCAGGGATTTGGCTGGCCCAAGGAGATCCTCGCTAATGCACCTCCGAACTCAGATTAAACTGGAAGCACCCAGCAACCCTGCAGGGGGGCGTGTCTAGCCTCCCCAGCATCCCCTGGGCAAGAGCAGAGAGATCCTGACCCCGACCTGCTGGGCGCCCTTTGCCACCCAGATGAACAATAACGGTTTCCTAGGCCGTCGGTCGGTCAGCAGATTTCTGATCAGGTTGTTTCCTGGCTTCTGTCCTGTCAATGGGCCCCGTTGCCTTTGGCATCTGGGAAAATTCCCTAAGAGGGCAAAGGTGCAATGTGGGGCCCAGCCACCCCTCCCAGCCCCACCTCATGCCCTCCTCCACACCTTCTGGGTCAGTCCAGCAAAACTGACCTCATTCAGTCCTTCTGAGAGGCCAACATGCTGCATGGGGTCATCTGTCGTTTCTTCCAGAAAGCTTTGCCTGACCCCCCTCCCACCACCACCTCCACCAGCACCGCCCAAATCGGACTTAGGCAGCTCTCCAAGGTTCTCTCTGTACTTTCTTGAGACAACCAGGGATAAGAATGTACTGTAATTGCTTATTTTCTTGTCTCATCCTGACTGCATATTAGAGTTGCCTGGGAGTTTTAAAAAAGAAAAATAATACAGATTCAGGCTCAATTTGGCCTAAGATGGGGCGTGGGCATGAATGTTTTTACCGCCGCCCTCCTGAGGATCCTGAGGTGGAGATCACTAGCCCCACCTGAGTCTGACCTCCAAGAAGGCAGGGTCCTCACTGATGTACGAAGCCCTCTGTCCCCAGCACAGAACCAGGTTCAAGTAGATGCACTGGGAATGTTTGTGGATTTTTGCTGCCCTAGAGGGGACATGGGCCAGGGCTGAGCTCCCCCACCACCTGGCAGCCCTCCCTTGCCTCTGCTGGGCAGCGCAGAGAGCCACGGGTTTGCTCTTGGAGCTGACTAGCTGAGGCCACCGAGGAGCCATCTGTCTTCCTCCCATCACGCGGAATGCTCCGTGTGTTCTGTGAGGCAGGAGGATGCACAGGAAATTTTCGTTTTGTGAAAGGGGACTTTGAACCCCAGGAAAGGAAAGGGATGGGGCCCCGGTGGGGGGGGGGGTCTCAGCTAGGAGGCACAGCCGAGTCTGCCCCTTGAACCTGGCTACCCGTGACGTCCTTAGACTGAACCAAACGTCCCTCTGCGGCCACGAGTCCCATAGGCCTTGGCCTGGCTCCTTCCGCATCCGTCCCCTCTCCGGGGCAGCCTGCACACAGGGCATGTCCTCGAGCCTTCTCCAGTTGAGACGGCAGGGAGATGGGAGGTGACCTGAGAGGGAGTGCTCCTGAGCAGAGACCTGCACAACTGGGCTTTGGTCCTGCCTCGGTCACCCATGAGGGACCACACACCTGGGCCTGCTACCTGTCTCCCTGGAGCCACACCTGACCAACAGGGCCCTCCAGCTCCTGAGTCGTGGGCCCCATCCAGAAAACGGGGCCGAAACCTCTGAAAGTGCCACCTAGTAAGATGATGGACAGGGAAGGGCGGTGTCAACTGTAAAGTGCTGTGCACAGGTGCGATAAGGCTGGGCCCCGACGTTCGCCCATCTCCTCCCGGGCTTCAGCCAGAGTTTGCTTTCTCTGCCTTCCGCGTCTGTACAAAACCAACCACTTCCCTCAGCTTCTCCCCGCAGGAGACTCACCAGGGGCCCTTCCACAGAATGGGGGACGCATCAGTGCCCCCCCCCCCCGGGAGTTGATTTAGATTTTAGAGCTTATGAAGTGAGAGACGGAGACGATCAGCTTGAACAGGTGGAGGAAGGAGGTTGCCCCCATATCTGTTTTCCCAGGGGGATCCAAGACAAAGAGCTGAGGCCCCTGACTGATGAAAAAGGGGGCAGACCTGCTGTCCTGCTCCCTTGGGAAGTGGAGAGCCCCTCAAGAGGACTCACCCCACCCCCTTGGGGAAAGCGGAATTCCTGAGACAGGTGAGCATCATGGGACCCTTCAGAGCCCCGGGGAAGGGAAGGGTGGGAGACGGAGGCCCACCCCCTGTCCCAGCAGGACCCAGGAACAGCAGGGATGGCAGCGGTCAGGGACCCAGTCCCCCCCAAGGCCAATCCAGGACTCAGCTTCTCAGGGCAAGAACACTGAACCTGGGGGAAGGAGAGAGGAGCTGTCCCTTGGCCCTCTGTCCCTTGCCCCTCCCCACGGCATGGCCCACATCCCTGGCACCACTGACTCTTTGGAAGGGAGAACTCTGGGGCAGCAGGAGGGACACCTGCTATCAGGCCTGCAGCACCTTAGAACATTATCTTTAAATTTAACATTATTTTCTTCCCTTCTGACGACCAGAACAGCCAAGTAGCAGGCTAGGCCTTGCTTTTTCAAGAGGGGAATTTTCTCAATCATCTGGGTTTCAGGACACTGCTTGGAAGATCAGGGAGGCTCGAGGCGTCCAGGAGGCTGGGGACAGGCATGGTGCAGGCCCATCTTAGAACGGACACTTTATTTTGATAACTTCCACACCCCCTCTCTTTTGGAGCCCAGATGCACCCAATCTGGATAATTATAGACTCGACTGTACTCTCCTCGTTTGCCCACGTCTGATCCTGTTTTTCTTTCTTTCATTCATTCATCCACGTTATCACTATAACAAGGACCCTCAAACCCACCTCCGGACATGAAAGCAAGGACTTTGATGCGGAGGGCCCTCTCACTGGGTGGCTTCCTCCTTCCATCGCTGACATGCATTTGCTATTATAGACACATCTACATATTTTATTCCATCTAAGTGATTTCCAGCTCCCTTGAACGGTTGCTAATCCCCACCTCCTTTGGGGTGCCTGTTCTTTATAGAACCCTGGGAAACGGCACGCAGTTGCTCCCGTTATTTTTAGTTTCAATTAAAAACCACCTTGGCCTCCACTGTTCTCTAAGGGGGAGGGCACCAAGGGGGAGGGAAATTCCCCCTCCAGACAGGGCAAGCCGCATTGCATCAGAGAGACCACTACTTCAAAAAGTGGCATGAACGATGTGTCTTGCAGGTGGCTGAGTAATCCCCCTCCCTCAGGCTGGGCTCTTGCTTAATCCCTCCTGTCTGCAGCCTGAAGCCCTGTAGAGCTAGCCCCCGCCCCCCTCCCAATCGCCCAGCCCTGGCCGAGCTGCTCCCCAGAAGCACTGGGCTGGGTGGGCCGAGCTTATCTGGGTGATCCCAGTGGGTTTTTGCCCTCTGGAGGGTACCGAGCAGATGCTGGCCTGGGCCTGGGGTGACACTGAGGGTGGCCCTGTTGGGGTGTCCTGGATCCACCGCAGCTCAGCACCCCCACCCTGCCTGCCACCTGTCAGTGTGCCAGCCCCCCGCCCTCCAGTGCTTATCATGGGTCCCCCCTTGCAGCTCCTTAGGCCAAGAACCAATTTTACCCATGAGTGAGTCTGTGTGAGCCTCTTCAGGTCCTTGTCTCCTGCTTGGGCAGCTCCAGTGGGAGAGGGCTGAGGCGGCGGCCTGGGCTGGAAGGGAGGGGAAGCCTCTGTGGCCGGGGCAGCCGTCCATCGCCTCCTGCTGGAGACATCCGGGCACTTCCCTGGCTGATCCGCCCATGCCCCTCATCTTCCCCAGGCAGAGTCAGAGGCATCCAGGGAACCCAAGCGAGGCCACCTCGAGGCCACCATCAGAACCCGCTTCCCCAACACATTTTGCTCTGAATGGATTTAAGGTGGAACATCTGTGTCCTGTGTCCCCTCTTGATGACCATATAGGGCAGAGCTCTGGGGTGGGAAGATGACCCAGGGGACCCAGGAAGCCGGAGGCCCTCTGAGCTAGAGGAAGCCCTACCCTCCACTCACTGATGGGGACGCAGGCCCAGAAAGGGTCCAAAGACTTCCCAACACTGGCCTGGCAGGGTGACTTCCTGCACCACTCCTATCTCCGGTCATCCGCTGTGTCACCCGCGTTGCAGGGGTCCCTCTGCAGGGGCTGCGTGTCCCAGACATCTGCTCTCCTGCAGGATCCCTGTCCCATTGGCCGGCAGAGGGTCAGCATGGCAGCATGGAGGCCCATGATGTGACCGTGGGCCTGTTGATGCAGCCTCTCCCAGCCGGTTTCTTTACCTGGAGAAACAGAAACCAGGGTATTGAGGGTGAAGTCTGTCTCCCAGGCTTATTTTGGAGCCTGCAGGACAAGCGGCAGCAGAGCCTCAAGGCCTGGTGCGTAGCCAACTATCAAGACAACCCAGAGTGACGTCCGTCTTGGAGCCAGCGGGCTCCTATGCATCCTGCACGACCCTTCCCCTGGGAAGCCTTCCCCGATGACCCCGCCACTCCCATGCTTCTGGAGGCTGCAGCTTCACCTCGGGCATCACGGGCTTCCTGCCATCCACGTGTCCATCTCTGCTGGAACGTGAGCCCCCGAGGGGAAGACGTGGAGCTCCTAGGGTGGGGCTGGAGCGGAGCAGATGGGCACCAGGGCAGGCGGGTGACTCCCTGGCTGGGCTCCTCTGCTGTCCTTCCAGTTCCATCAGGGACTCTCTGCCTGCATCTGGTGGCCTTCGCTGCCCTCTCCTGACCACAGAAGGCAGGACAGCGCCTAAGTGGGGGTGAGGGTGGCTTGGGGTGGAGCAGCAGGGAACGGGGGGTGGGGAGGGGGGGCGTTGGCCAGAGCGACTTGGTGGCTCCTCTGTGTCCATCTCTCCTCCAATGAGCCCACGGGGTGAGCAGCAGGAGACCGTGCCTGCGGGGGGGCTCTGGGAGGGCACTTGTCCTCCTGTGGGAATCCAGGGGACCAACCCCAAAGCCAGTGCCAGCCAGCTATGCCCAGGCCATCTCTGCAGCAGGCAGCCTCTGAGAGCAAACCCTGGGCCTCCTGGGTCACACACGGTTCCCTGGCTCACTGGCTCACTCGGGGTGATCTCCTGCCTTCCCAAGGGACTATGACAGATTGAGAGAAGATGGTTCCGGCTAAGAGAGTCCTATAATTATCAACTGCGGATTATTTTAATTAAAGTGCTTTGCATCCTCAGCTCTTAATTTCTAAAATGATTATAAATGTTATTATTAAAGAAAAATCCTTGAAGTGAGATCCATAAATCTCTGCCTGGGCTGAGATGACAGGAGACCCGCTCTGGTGCTGAGGGAGGAAATGAGGGCTAGGGAGTGAGCCGAGATGGAGAAGAGGGTGGATTTAGGGGTGTACCCCTAAGTTCCACCATGCACCCCTTCCCATTCCTCCTTCTAGATCATGAAGCATTGAGACTGAGAACTTAACACCTGATCTGAGTTTGAAATTTGCCTCTGCTATTTGCTGTGTGGCTTTGGGCATGTCAAGTAATCACTCTGAGCTTCAAGTTTCTCCTCTCTAAAATGACACTAATGGCCATCTGGTCACACTATTTTAAGGCATGTTGATAATGAGTATAAAGCAGTGGTCACAGAATCGCTCCAACGTAGCGACTGGATTATCTTCATCCCCACCCTCAGGAGGGTTCCTGGGAGTTCTCTGGAGCTTCAGAGCTCTATGACCCCCCCCCCCCCGTCACAGCTCATGATAAGTGTCTGTCCCAATCACTG
The DNA here is from genome assembly GCF_001458135.2 of Marmota marmota marmota. NCBI lineage: Eukaryota > Metazoa > Chordata > Mammalia > Rodentia > Sciuridae > Marmota > Marmota marmota. Next base: position 8,520,972 of record NW_025999891.1, on the reverse strand, counting down.
AGGAGGGGATCCCAGGGGCATGACTACTCCCAGCCCTTTAGGACCCAAGGTTCTACCTTAGATTTCAGCAACCTCTCACACAGAGGGGCAGGGCAGAAGGAGGTGAAAGGCCTGGTCCTCCCAGTTGATCCTAAGGAAATGAAGGCTCAGAGAGGGAAATGTCTAAACCAAGGTCACCCAGCAAATTGCTCCGCTGGTCATTTTACCGATCTTAGCAGATGGCTAGCCTGCCTTTCCTATTTATTTCCAGCCGTCTTTCTAATGACTGAGAACAGATAACTTGAAGGAGGAGATGATTCTAACGAGCACCATCTGAGCAGAGGAGGGAAGAGGAAGAGACGGAATGGCCAAGCTGGCCCGGGGGTCAGGTGCCTGAATGCTGCGCACTGGCTCAGGCCGGGCTGCTGTGAGACCCTGAGCTGATCTCTCCTCTCCCAGGACCTTAGTTCCCCCTCTGTCAAATGGGGAAGGTAATCCATGATCTCTACCTCACTGACCTCCCGGGGCGCTGCTCAGGACGGGCTTGGGTGACGGGTCTGAAAGTGTTTCGTAAGCGGGAAAGCGGGCAGCGAACGTGGGAGCTGATGAGCATTAATATTAATGACCTTGTCACAGTTGGCTACTGGCCGTGGAGAGGCGGAGGCCTTCCTCCCTACTCCATCCCCCCAGTCCATCCTTGGAAGACGGACCCCTCTCCAGCAGGGCACTCCTTTCCTCCTTTGCTGTCCCTATCCTGGGCCACACAGGACTTCAAAGAGGGAAAGATGTGGGCTCGGCTCTGTGTGGCCCCTGTGTGTGACCAGGAGAATCTCCCAGCCTGGGATTTCCCGGAGTCCTCCTGCTGGGCCACTCTGGGGCCATGAGGAGGCAGCACCATCTGCTTGTCTCTCTTACAGGGGCAGCGTGGGGACAGAGCATACAGCATGAGATCACGGGGGAAGCTCATCTGCGGGTGGACTTTGGCAGCAGCCTTCTGTTGCCCTTAGGAGAAAATCTAGAACTTTCTATGGAGCTGTCCAGACCCTGCCTGATCTGCACCGGCCTCTGTCCAGTCTGACCTCCAGCTTTGGTCCTCCCCTTCACTGGCTGCCAGCCACCATGGCCCCAGACACCAGGACCTGCCCTTCACAGGGCCTTTGCACATACTTAGCCTTGCTGGAACCTCAGTCTCTTCATTTGTAAAATAGGCATAGCAACATCTCCCTCAAAAAATATGCTGAGGGGCTGGGGATGTGGCTCAAGCGGTAGCACGCTCGCCTGGCATGTGCGGGGCGCTGGGTTCGATCCTCAGCACCACATACAAATAAAATAAAGATGTTGTGTCCACCGAAAACTGAAAAATAAATATTAAAAAAGTTCTCTCTCTCCTCTCTCTTTAAAAATATATATATATATATACACATGCTGAGAGGCTGAGGTGAACCAAAGGACTGGGCCCCCAGAGTTGGTATTAAGGGCCGCCGGGCGTGGCTGATGCGCTCTTGTGCATCTTGAAAACTTGCAATGAAGAAACTGAGACTCTGAGAGGTGGCACCAGACTGGCTGGCAGGCTGGCTGGCCCTCTGGGTCCCCATCCATGCCTTCTGCTAGCCGCAGTCTAACGTGGCAGATAGCACCAGCCACGCAAGACCTCGGAGGAAAGGAGGGGGTGGGTGGAGAGGCTTCCCGTGCGACCCAGGTCTGTCCCCGCAGCCCCCACTCAACCCGCCTTGCAGGGCTCATGTCCTCTCTGCAGTCACCTGTCCCATTCGCCCTTCAGCGGCCTTCCCTCCCTAACTAAGGACATTTGCATGAGCAGAGCATTTCCAGGACTGCCTCCTCGCCACCTGCTCCTGTGGCTCTCTCCCCACCTGAAGCCACAGATACATATGCAGAGGCCAGTATATTAATTTGTGTTTGAGCACAGAGCTGGGGACACTGCCGAGAAAGGGGATTAGGCGGTGGCCGTGGGTGGGAGGCAGCAGATGGCTTGATTGCTTTTTACCTGTTGCTAATTTGTTAGGCAACAATTCCTCATTTGTGTTTAATCGGCATCCAGACCCCCAGGCAGTGGGGTGCCAGCCCTCGGTGACTGGGGGCCTGGCATCAGATGGCCTGCCTCGGAACAGAACACGGGAATCTGGAAGTGAACGTTTCTTTCCTGTTCTGACAATGGGTCTCTCCCTGGTTGGTCATTCAAAACCCTCGGGAGCATCTGAGTGAGCCTCCAGGCAGATACTGAGCCAGGGCCGGCTCTCCTACTAATCAGCTGTGTGATCTTGAGTGGGTCAATTAGCATCTCTGGGCCCCTTGGGCTTGACTGGGAGCCTGCTCTGTCTACTCAGCAGGTTGCTGGGAGTGTGAACTGAGAGTACTTGGACGCGCATGGTGCTCTATAAGGCAGAGTCCTTACTTGCTAGCAGAGCCTTTGAGGAAGTTAGGAAGGAGCCACCGAGCCTCCCACACAGAGGGAGCTGAAGACCCTCCCCAGCAGAGGGGCCTCTTTCCTGCTCTCATGCCTGGCCTCCACGTGGTCCGAGTTCCCATGCTCGTCCAAGCCTGACTCTCCAGCCTTCCTCCGCTGCTCTGAGGCTCAGATGTATTTCCAGGAAAATTCCTTTTGCTCAACTAGGCTAGAGCATTTCTGTTGTTAGATTCAAGAGTCTAGCCGAGGAAGCTCTGTGCCTGGCAGAGAGCTCCATGAATAGCACATTAGGAACTTTTTGTTCTTTTTTTTTTTTTTTTGTACCGGGGATTGATCTCAGGGTCACTCCACCCCTGAGCCACATCCCCAGCCCTATTTTTGTATTTTACTTAGAGACAGGGTCTCCCTGAGCTGCTTGGCACCTCGCTTTTGCTGAGGCTGGCTTTGAACTCACGATCCTCCTGCCTCAGCCTCCCAAGCCATTGGGATGACAGGCGTGCGCCTGGCTTGTAGGAACTTCCTTCCAATCAGCTTTTCTGTTTGTCCCCGATGTTTGCTTGTTTTGTGACCACGGGCAGATGACTGAACTTCTCTGTGTCTCAGTTTCTTCTATACCATGAGGGTTGGGGGGAAGGTGGGAGGCTGCTGCAGCGAGGTACAGCGCCCTGCCAGGGTCAAGCACGCAATTGGCACTTGGTGATGGCTGATGGGGACGGTGGAGATCGTGGAGAAAACAGGGCGTGCGCATGGGTCAAGGACGCCTCCTTTGGAGAAACTTGCTCAGGGGGGTTATTGACAGAGAGAAGTCATTTTCTCTCTCCTTGGCCTTCGAATGTGTCTCAAGGAAATGTGCGATTATTGGAAGAGCTGAGATAAAGGAAGGGGTGGAAGGAGGCAGGATGCTCTCTGGGGCCAAGGGGGCGTGCACCGAAGAGGAGGAGGGGCCGAGCATGCGTGCGTTGGCATGCGCATGGGGGATGGGGCTGCTCGATGCCACTGGGAAGAGGAGGACCCAAGTGGAGGGAGTGGAGAGGAGGAAGCCCAAGGGGAAGATGGAGGGGGCGAGGGAAGGGGTGGGTGGTGGTGCGGATCCTGGCTTCCTTCTTTTTGTTTTCCATGATGCTTCACCTTCTGCCCTTGGGTGAGATTCCAAGCGCCTTCCTCCACGTTGAACTTGGGGCGCGCATCAGACAGTTGACAACTTTCTCTCCTTGACCTGCAGCCTTGGGGAGTGGGTTCTCTTGCTTAGGTCATTTCCCCCTGGTGGTTTCTCCTTTCCTAGGTGGTGGTGGACATGGAACAAGGGCTAGCTTGGGTCTGAATGTTGAGTGGCTCTGGTACCTGTGGGTGACCGTGGACAGCCTGCAGACCTCTCTGCCCCTTTGGACATGCAGCACGTGGGATGAAGGCATGTGCCTGTGGAGTCCCTGCACACAAGGTCTCCATCCCAGCGCCCCATTGGTGGGCACCAGGGTGATGTGAGGACCAGCCACCCACACCCGCCTGACCCCCGCGGGGCCTTGGGTGAGGAGGCTGTGTGCAGAGTCTGCCTTCACACACTGGCTGGCAGGCAGGAGCCATGGTTGATCTTATTGCCTCTTGCCCACTCCCTCCAGAGTCTGTCCCTGCACCTTTCATGGGTCTCCCCTCTCCGAGTTTGCTGAGTTCACACCTGCTCCGAAGTCAAGGAGTCTGGAAGGTAGGCGAGCTGCCCTGCTCAGGCCAGACAAGGTGTTAGTGGCCCTGGGTACCTTGTTCCATCTGATCCTCACATGGCACTTGAGACTGGTGGTATCGATAGGTATACCTATCGTTATAGGTAACGATGCTGGGGTTACTAAAGTTAAGTGACTTGGCCAGTGACACGTGACCCCTGGGGCTGGAGTTGGAACACTCAGATGCCCAACCTCCTCTAGAACATTCTGCTCCTCTCTCTGGCATACGGGCTTCTCTTCACGGTCCCTCTCTTCACTGGTACCTGTGGAACATCGCATGCCCCCTGATGCTGAGATCATGTTATTCTGTGATACCTGGACTTCTGTAGATTCTAAAGGTTCTTTCCTCATAGCTCCCCCTGTGTTCCGGTCTCCTGGAGGGTGCACTCACCACGCTTGTCAATAGAACCCGGATCATGGTGAAGAACAGCATAGGCCAGTAAGAAAGGCAGTCGGAAGGATGGGAGGGAGGACTGTGGGTTTGCCCCCATGTGTGCATGTCAAGAGATGGCTACAGAACCCAGCAGGAAGCATCCTTAATCTTGATGCTAACCTGAGTGCCCTTGAGCAGGAAATAGCTGTTCTTGGAAACCTAGTCACCAGTTCCTTAGAATGTCCCATAGGAGCTTATCAGAAACCTGTGGAGGAACACCAGGGAGACAACTTGGGGGCAACTGGGAGAGCCTAGCATGAGAAAAAGCCCCTGGGGGGGGCAAGATGGGGTTCCCCAATCCTTTGAACTGGGGACCTCTCCAACGCACATGTAGGTGCTTCGAGACAGGCAGCATCTGGGGGAGCCTGGAACACTGATAGGATTGTGCACATTTTGTAGGAATTAATATGTGTTTAATTCAAGCACTCCAGTGCTTTCTGCCAAAGTTTGCATCAGCTTTGGCGAGATGAGAAAAACATGAGTGAGTTTTTCATCAAGCTGAATTCATTCATTTTCAGAAGGATTGTGCTTTTCTTTTTTTTTCCCCCTCCGTTAGGGTTAGACCTTGTGTGTGAAACTATCCTTTCCCCTCTGAAAAGATGGTGACCATAAACTTGGGTTGGTTTCATGGGCATCCATAGTTGGCAGTCTGTAAAACCAGCCACTCTGTGAACCCTCCAATTTTCTCTTAAAATTTTGCTGAACAACACACTCCTGGAGCCTGAGGAGGACTGGGTTGTACTTTGTCACTTAGCATTTGTATCAACTCCCTTCTCAATCTGGGGGCCATTTTTTTTTTCCTGCTTAGCACAAGTCTTTGAAATTCAAATATCTCCACCCTGTGCTTAAATTTAATAGCCTTTCTTTCTGTCTGCTGGGTGACAGGGAGGATGTTCCACATACCCCATAATTTGGGGGAAGGAGACATTGCTTTTCCAAGGTCGGGTCTGTTTGCCTGTCTGTAATCTGTGTGCTTAGTCCTCTGGATGATCCTCCAGACTAGAATGAGGCGGGGGTCTGGAGAGGAGGGGAGATCTCTGTGGCCCGGATGGGGCTTGAACATCAATGTTCATTTCCCACAGTTCTGGGGACGATAGGCATCCTAGTCCATGAGGGCCAGACTCCTCCTGGGTGCTCGCCTTCTTGTTCTCAGACAACTAGTAATCTTGCTATGTCCTCACATGGTGGACAGAGCTCAATCTAGGCACCATCACGTAGGGATTAAGGTTTCAACAAGGATTGGGGTGGGGACATGGATATTCAGCCCATGGCGGGTATAAGGGAGAAGGGTGAAAGGGACCCATGAGGAGTCCCCAGAGTATCCCCAGATAGTTCAGATACACCACAAGCTAAAACCAGAGGTGAGGGGCTCCAAGTTCCCACACCTGGGATGGTCAGAGATGAGAATCAAGTTTTGGGACTGTAGCTCCGTGGTGGAGCCCTTGTCCACCGTGGGCGAAGGTCTGGGTTTCATTCCATCAGTGGGGGGGGGGGGAAGGCACCAAGTTCAAAGGGCAAAGAGGTCCTTTGAGGGAGGTCAAGAGTGCTAGATGCTAAGGTGGTGCCGTGGAGAGTGCAGAGTGCTGGCAGTTCCCAGCCACCGAGGTCACCAGTTGGGGCCAGAGGTTTTTTTGCAGGTCACTTGGAGGATGGAGCAAGGTCCGAGTGCAGCACCGACCTCGTGTGGGCTGTGGTCATGGTCTGTGCATGAGTAACGCTGCTACGGTAGACGGGAAGTGGAACAAAACTGGTGGCTTTTGCTTTGTCACGAGCCCTATTGACAGGTAAAAGGGCCTACTTCCTTCTTCCTGTGGAGAGAACCTCGCTGGGGAGCAGGCTTCAGCCTCTCTTCTTGAGCCACAGGAAGAGCAGTTGTGATGTGAGAGGTCAGTTTCTGGGCTCTGGTGGGAATGTCCCCAAATGTGCAGAAAAATGTCCCCAAATGTGCAGAAATCCTGTTCCAGGGGAAGTATCCCTTGACGTGTCCTCGTCCTCATCTGCTGGGGTTGGTCATAACCAAATATCCTTTCATAGATGGGGCCAGCTGGCCAACAGATTTCTCTCCCCCAGGCCTGGAGGTTGGGAAGCCTAAGATCAGGTGGCTGGTGATTTCAGACCTGGTGACCGCTGCTTCCTCTGTTGCAGGTGGCTGTGGGGGCGCATGGTAGGTGGTAGAGGTTGGGGTGGGGGAGAGAGAGAGAACACACATTCTTTCATGTCTCTTCTTATAAGGACAAGAGCCCATCTTGTCAGGTCCCCATCCTTATGACCTCATTTAGCTTTAATTATCTCCTTAGAGTCCCTTCTCCAAATGCAATCACACCAGGGACGAGGGCTTCGGCAGAGGAATTAGGGCAGGGGACACAGTTCAGTGCAAAGCAGTCCCCGTGGACACGCCTGGGTGGGGCCCTCTGTCTTGGCTCCATATGGAGTTTGTAAGCACACAAGGCAGAGCCCAAAGAGGGAGAGTGGACCTCGTTCTCTAGACCCCAAGCTGGGTGGGTGAGCTGCTTTCAGGCTCAGGGGAGGGAGCTTAGGAGCCTGGTTAGATGCTGTGACTTAGATCTGGAATGAGCCCCCCCCCCCAAAAAAAAATAAAAGCTTATGTCTTGAAAGCCTGCCTCCCAGTGCAGCAAGGTTCAGAGGTGGGGCTTTCAGGCCATGATTGGATCGTGACAGCTGTAACCTTGCCAGAGGATTAGTCCATTGGATGGATTAATGATTTGAATGGGCTCCTGGGTGGTAGTGACAGGCAGGTGGGGCATAACTGGAGGCCGTTGGTCCAGGGGGCGTGGCCTTGGGGACTATACCTTGTCCCTGGCTCCTCTTCCTCTCTCTTCCTCCGGGCTGCCATGAGCTGACTGTGTCCCACTGTGACCTTCGGCCTCACCTCTGGCCCAGAACAATGAAGTCCACCCTACCACGGACTGAGATCTCTGAAGCCAGGAGCCAAAGTGAACTCCTCCTCCTGTGACACACGAGGCTTTGGGGCTCAGCCATGCTCCTTGTCCAACTCAGCCATCCCCGAAACACCTCCACTGCGAGTCACAGAGAACTGCCTCACCAAAATCACCTTTTGGTCTCCAGGCTGCTTTGGTCTCCTGGCATTGAGCGCCAGCTGTGTACTGGCCCTCCTCGCTTGCATTCCCACCCGGGCTCTGGCACTGCGCATCCAGTTGCCTGCTCCTTGTCTGCAGAGGGTGTCCAATCTCGTGCGTCCCCAAGCTGCCGGATCTTCTCCTCCCAGACCTGCGTTTCCTGCAGCGTCCCCGTCTCGGGGAGTGGCAGCCCACGCTTCTAGGTGCTCAGGCTGAAAACCAGAGGTGGTTCTTGTCTTTTCTATTTTTCTTCCCAGACTACCGGTCAGTTGACTGGCAAATCCTGTGAGCTTGCTACGGAAAATGTCTGCACCCTACTCTGTGTCACCCTTGTGTCTGGTGTCATGGGTCAGCCAGGAGTCTCCTAATGGGTCTCCCCACTCTCTCTGCTTCTCTGCCTGTCCCCATACTCCACACCAGGTCCCTTCTCCAGAGTGACTCTGTGAGTATGTAGGTCAGATTGTGTCGTGAATATTTTTCAAACTATTCAACCACTTCTCTCTCTGTCTCTCTCTCCCTCTCTCTCTTTCTCTCTTTTATATATACACATCTTGCTGTGACTTGCAAAACCCAACAAGATCTGATCCTCCCTCTCTGACTTAACATCACATATGGCCTCCTGGCTAGCGGGTCCCCCATAGTCGCACCTCAGGACCTTTGCAATGTCTGTTCTGAAACTCTCTCCTTCCTTAGCGCCTTGCTCTCCCCGGGTCTTTGCTTAGTGAGTCTTGGTGACTTTCTTATGTGAAATTTCAACCCCTTATCATTTTATATGTATCTGTTTTCTCCCTGGCCAGCAGTTATCACTGTCTGACATCTGAGGTGTCTGTCCTCTTGGGTACTTGTCTCCCCAACAAGAATGCAAGTGCCGTGAAGAATTGTATCTGCACTGTTCACTGGTCCCTACAAGAGCTCGGCCACGTAGTAGGTGCCCCATAAAAATAAACACCTGCTCAAATGGCCAAAACACCACAGTAACAAGTGCTGGCAAGGACGGGAAGAAATGGGAATTCTCACTCATTGTTGATGGGGTTGAAAGACATTTTACGGTCAATACGCAAAAGAGTCGGCCAGTTTCTTACAAAGGTAGGCATAAAATTGCCATCTGACCTAGTAATTCCACTCCTAAATATCTACCTAAGAAAAATGAAACGTCTGTCCACATAAACAGAGAGCAAGCATTATTTATAGTTGCCTGAAATGGAAACTACTCCATGTGGTATGCCCATGCAATGGAATACTATTCAGTTGTCAAAAAGGATAAAATACATGCTACAACATGGATGAACCTCAAGTACATGCTAAAGGACAGCAGCCAGACACAAAAGACCACATGCCCTGTAGCTCTATTGTTATGAATTTCCCCCAGAGAAGGCAATTCTAGAAAGGAGATTAGTGAGTGCCCAGGGAGGAGGGTGGGAAGTGGGTCTCAACATAAATGAAGAATCGTCCTGGCTTGATGAAAAGGTTCTAAGCCAGGATCCTGGTAATGGATGTGCCACTCGGTAGATTTCCTGACTGTCACTGAACTTCATGATTTAACACTTAAGATGGACGAATTGCATTGTCCACCACGTATGCTTCAATAATGTTGTTTTTAAAACTTGAGTGAACAGCTGTTCCTGTGTCCAGATCCGGGTCCGGAAGGTGTCAGGAAGGAGAGAGTGCGGACGAGGGTACAGGCCTGTCTGTTCCCTTCCTCTGACCGTCAACGTGACCGACCAGCCCCTCTGCTCCCAGAGCGGGTACAGAAGAGGGGACCTCCCAAGTGCCCGGGGTTGAGGGAGGTTCCACCTGGCGGGCCACAGGGTGGCAACTGAACTTGGGAGGGCGGGAGTGGGGGGCTGGAGGGCGGCGGGGGCGGGGCTGGCTGCTGGCAGAGGAACCCGGGGTCAGCAAGGCTTCCAGAACCCCAAGGGCGGCCAAGGAAGAAATAAAAGCCGCAGAGACCCTTGGGACCACCAAAGGGAATAAGGAGGGCGTTTTACGAATAATCAGGGGACAAGAGGTACTTGAAAGCTGCTGGACCCATGAATAAGTGACAAGGGAAATAAAATTAATGATGATGATAAAAATGGCTGAGCCTCTGAAGTGCTTTGTAAAATTGGTCTTTAACAAGGAAAAGAAAGGGGAAAAAATCCCGGGGATGGGCAATTAGAGATAGACAGAAGCCTTGTCAATACAGCGGGTGGAAGGGAGGAGGGAGAAGCCTGGAAAAAATCAGGTGCCTGCCTGGTCCGAATTCCCGGGTCTGGATGTAGGCCCTGGGGCCGGGGGAGTGAGCGAGGGAATTAGGAGATCCTTGGCAGGTATTTTAAT
>NW_025999891.1:8499417-8510978 GCF_001458135.2 Marmota marmota marmota | reverse complement strand
GGGAGGGGCAGAGTAAGTGAAGAGTCAAGAGGTGGAAGAGAGAGTGCTGCGTGCTGAGCTCCGCGTGGGGCATGGGGCCTTGCTGGGCGCCTCACTTGCTGACCTCAGTTCTGACACCCCCGTCACTGGGTGGAGACTGACAGCCATCAGCCCATTTTACAGACAAGGAAGTAGAGGCCCCGGAAATGGGTGGGACCCTCCAAGATCACTCAGCTAGCTAGCCAAGGGTGGTGCCAGGTTTTGAACCCATCCTTTGCAGAGTCCAGAGAAGATGCTTTTTAATTTACCAGTTGCATTTTCTCACCCTCGACATTGGATCCCACCAAGTTGCAGACATCCTGGGTCCCGGATCCCTGGGATTCCCTGGACGGCGATGGGGGGCTGTCTGATTTTGACGTCGAGGTGTTCAGAGGAGATTTCGGAGTTTACACGTTGAGGAGGAAGAGAGGGGCCGGGGTTGAGGGTCGAGGACGTCAGAGTCCTCTGGTGTAGGTGGGTCCTTGGGATCCAAAGTCCTTCTCTCACCCAGCCTTGCCGTCGGGCCTTGGCGTTGGTTCTCGGCTGTGGCTCCGTCTGCTCCCAGCCTCGGGCGCTCGGGCCAATGGTTTCTCTGACCCCATTTCTTATCTGTCTGCTGTTTTGTTCACCAGACGGCTCCAGGGCCCTGGGTGAGAGTGAGGGAGGAGAAGAAGAGGCGTGCAGGGCCGCAGACCCGAGGCGGTCAGGCTGCTGGGCCACGGGGGTCTTGTACATGGTGTGACGGGGACCCACCTGTGACCTTCACATGCCTGGTCAACCCTCCTGACACTCCACCATAAGTGGAGTTTACTTTCTTGCCTCCTGACCTCGAGCCTGGCCACGTGGCTCCCTTGGTCATTAAGATGTCAGTGATGTGACACAGGTGAGGACAAGAGGTGTGTTTGTGTTGGCCTCCTCTTGCTCCTCTGCCATGAGGGGAACATGTCCCAGTTAGCCCACGATCCAGAGGGTCGGAATAGAGCTGCCGTCACCGTCCCTGTCTTTCTGTGAGGAGTGGAGCTCTCCCAGCTTCTGTGGCGTGACATGCAATTGTTTGGCTGAAGTCAAATCCACCCAAACTCTGTTGCCTTGAATATTTTTGAGAATGAATGCTCACGGACTCGGACTACTGAGGATTGGTGGTCATTTGTTACGCAGCAGTAGCTAACTAATACAACAGCCAGCTACACGGTGTGCCTTGGGAGCACTCCAGTTCCTGCCTGAAATCTCTTTTTACTTTGATTAATGAAAGTTAAAAACAAATCACGAAGCACCCAGGAGGTAGGGACCCTTTCCCAAGTTAAGCAGGATGGGCTCAGAAGTTTTGATTTCTGTCTCTGAGGGGCTCAGGCTGTGGGAGACAGGAAGGTAAACAGGTGATCACGACATACACCATCGATCAAGTCATTGTCGGGACAAAGGTCCTCAGAGTCAAGGCTGGGAGGAGGTATAGGGGCCCGAGGGTGCTCAAAGCATAAAGGGCAGAGGGGCGCGGAGCAAGGGGGTGCAGTTGCGAAAGCCGAGTCCTTTAGAGGCACAGGCAGAGCCCGGGTCTAGGTGGGACAGTTTACAAGTCTCTGCCCAAATGTCTTGATGAACAAAAGGCACTGATTATGGCCATTTGCGACCAGCTGAATGACAACGAAGTCCAGGGTTACTCCATTCAACACAAAGGTGGCGCTCGATGTGAAAACACTCCAAGAGACTCCCAGGGAATCAAAGACCCCGGGTCCTGAGGCTGTCACAATAAACAGCACAACCGGTGGCCCGACTCAGAGGTGATCACACACTGACCCCTGGTCTGGAAGGCAGGTGCGTCCCCGAGGCCCAGCCAGGGGGGCTGACATGGGTCCAGATCTTCTGGGGCTGGTGGAAGAGGCCACTGGGCTGCTCCTGGCCACTGTCCCCAGGCCCTCCGCTCGGCTTCCCCCATTGTCACTGCCCCTTGACTTTTTAGAGTGTGGCATCTTCTGCAGAGGAGGCCTCAGGGCGTGGGGAGGCGGGCAGAGCGGGGGCCATAGGGTGGGAAGCGTGTCCCTCCTCGGGGCCGTCTCCCTCCTCCAACACTCCCCTTCCAGGAGCGCGCAGCCCGGCCCGGAGTGTGCGATTTCAGAGTTAATCTGTCTGCACTAATTAAATATTGACCGCTGTTAAATATTCATGGGGCGTTGGAGCCGGCAGGCTGGCCGTCTCAGGCCCCGCTGGGGGCCGCTCTGCTCACGGGCTGCTCTGGCCGGTCCTCGTCCCCTTCTCTCTCTCACCCTGCTCCTCCCCGCTGCAGTTTGGGCTTCTCTTGTTAGGAACCCCTGGGTCCCTGGACACAGGCCCCTCTGCTGAGCTCTGCCACCAGCCCTGGGGCTCCCAGTCCACTCCCTGTGTACAGTCTGCGGGGGGGACCCGGGGGTCACTGTGAACCTGTGTCCTCAGGGGGAATGTGGCCTGGGGTGTGCAGAAGGCTCAGGGGCTGCTGAGAAACCAGGCAGAGTGTCCCTAGTGAAAGGCCTTTCTAGAAACTTCCACCAGGAGCCGGGAGCCGGGGGCGGTGTTGGAGGGGTGGGACAGCAGGGCAGCTGTCAGCCCAGGGCCAGGGGCAGCTTGCCGAGGGTGCTCACAGGACACCCAGGCAGACTGGGCAAGGGGCCGGTGGAGAAGCTCCTTCAGTGTGGGGTTTCAGACAGAGCCCCAAGGAGGAGCCGGGGTTAGCCAGGTCGGGTGAAGAGGGCTGGGCACGGAAGGCCTCACATCCAGGGAACAGCATGCGCGAACTCTGGACCGGTAGGGGAGGGTGGCTCAGTGTTCTGAAGAGCAGTGTTCTCCCTCTCTGTCTTCCTCCTTCCACGTCCACTGATTCCCAGTTCCTGCATGTGGCCAGGAAGCCACTCCCTCAGCCTGGGTCTCGTGCAGGCCTGAAGCGGGACAGGCTCTTCCCCAGGCAGAGAAGGCCAAGTTTCTGTCGGTCAGCAGGGTCCAGCCAGGGCGCCCCCAGGCCAGGAGGAGGTGCCCAGGTAGCGCCCTCCCAGGTAGCGGGGGCCTCGGGGAGGGCACTACCTGGGTGCAGGTAGGTGTGCTCACCTGGTCACCGTCCTCACTGCCCATGTATTGCTCAGGTTGTGTGGGGCCTCTAGGGCTGCTGGGCAGTGCCCCAGGGATCCATTCCCTGAGTGACCACGCACGCCAGCGCTCCCTCCAGGTGAAGGCACCCACGTGCACCGAGCACAGGGCCCAAGGGAACCTTGCAACCTGGGATGCTTCCCTGTGGATGGAGCAGAGGCGACAAGATCCGCCGTAACAGCTGTGCCTGGCTTGCGGAGCATGGCCACTGTGCCCAGCGCTAGACACGGATCACTTCACATAATCCTCACGCAACCCCACAGGCTAGTCCGTCACCCACATTTCACAGATAAAGAAACGGAGGCTCAGAGAGGTTGAGAAACCTGTTCAGTGTGGCACAGCAAAGAGTGATCCTGGCATCTGAACCTTGAGTAGTCTGATACCCGAGTTCCTGCCCTTAGTTGGATTCTGCACCAGCATTTTTTTTTTTTTCAAATGTTTTCCTAAGGCAAGAATCAGCTGGGGAGCTTGTGAAGACAGATCCCAGACTCAGCTTGGTCCCACTGACTCCCAATCAGACCAGGTAAGTGGACGGGTACCAAGTGCGTCTGAGACAGGGGCTGTCGGCCTTGTGGGCTGGTGTTCTCTCCTTCCTGGGGGGAGGGACAGGTGTGGAGTTGGCTTCAGATCAGAAGGACCCTGACTGAGATGTTGGTTTTCTTTTTCTTCTTGCTTTTTTTTTTCCCTTCTGGTACTGGGGATCGAACCCAGGGGTGCTTAACCACTGAGCCACATCCCCAGTTCCTTTTTATTTTTTATTTTGAGACAGGGTCTTGCTAAGTTGCTGAGTCTGTCCTTGAACTTGAGATCCTCCTGCCTCAGCCTCCCGAGCTGCTGGGATTACAGCCATGCGCCACGGTGCTCTGTTGATTGAGCTGTTTTTAAGAGGCTGATTTGGGGGGTACGGGGGGAGGGGAAGAGAGTTTGTGTTCTCTCCTGGGCCATCCTGATGGTGGAGGCAGCAGCAGAGACCAGGGTTAGGGGCCACAGGAAGGAGGGGCTCCTGGGCCGCCCACCCCTCTTCTGATGTGAGTGGAGTCACAAAGAGCAGTAGGAGCGTCATCTCTCATCAGCGAGGGGGCTGGACTGCCTCTGAGCATCAACATTCCTCTCTGCAGATGGGTCCTTCCTCACCCCCATGAGATGGCAACCAGCTCTGACCCAGTTCCCTTCCTGCCCCAGGCCCTTTGCACACATTAGCCCACTTCTTCTGCACCCTGGCCCCTGCAGGTGGGCATTGTCTCCATGCTCAGCTTCCAGATGTGAAGCTGAGGCAGACAGGGGTGGGGAGAGACTTGGCAGTGGCCCCACCAGAAGAAAGCTGTAAAGCTGGGGTGGAAGAGCCCCATCCCCCACCTCCCCTTCCGCCATGGCTTACTGCTGCACATTACTCCCCCATCCCACCTGCTACCGCGGGCCGTGCCCTGGGCTGCGGCAGGGAACAAACCAGACTCCACATCCCTTTCCTGAGTCAGCAAGGGAGGAAACAAGAAGCTACGTAAAATGCATTGTGTGTCTGTCCGTGGGTTCATCCACCCAGTTCACCATCACTGCGATGAGAAAAGTAGGGGGAGAGGGTGGGGAAGGGGGGCGCAGGCCCAGACAGGCCCTGCTGAGCAGGTGTGTTTGGACCTGGACTGACAGGAGGTGGGGAGTGAGCTGGGTGGTACTGTGAGGGAGGAGTGGGGGGGCGGGACTGGGAACCGAGCTGTGGTGTGTGGCTGGGGCCCAGTGTGTCCGGGGCAGGGGGTGGATAGGGAGGGGCCCCTGTGGCTCCTGTAAGGTCCATGGCTTGGGTGTGAGAGAGCTGGCAGCCCTGGGTGGGCTCCTGAGCAGAGAAGGGACAAGATCTGCTGCCGTGGCTGGAAAGGACAGCCCCAGCTATTGTGGGGTTCCACAGAGGGCGAGGAGGAGGGGCCACAGTGACTAGCCCAGGCAGCTGGTGGCCAGAGCCCAGGTGCTGGTGCTGCGGGGGACACGCAGGGTGTTGAAGGGACAACAGACAGTGTGGCCTGAAAGACTGGCGGTAGATAATGAGAGGCAGAGAGAGTCCAAAGTTCAGGGCAACTGGAAGGAGCTGGGGCGGCTGTCTTCTGAGATGGGGGTACTGGGGAGGGGGCTTGGGGGAGGGGAGCGGAGGTGGGGAACATTAGAGGTTCCGACGTGGTTGCAGTGTTAAGGTTCTGGTGGCTGTGAATTAGACCTCCGTGGGATTCCAACAGGCCGACGTGGTTGCAGTGTTAAGATTCTGGTGGCTGTGAATTAGACCTCCGTGGGATTCCAACAGGCCATTGGGGACACATCTGGAATTTGCGGAGATGTCCAGACTAGAGACACCCTGGGGAGCTATGGGCAGGTAGAGAGATGGTATTTAAAATCCAGACACTGCATGAGATTTTCCTGGGGAGGAAAGTCGGGAGGAAGGAGCGAAGGTCTGAGGACTGAGACCTGGGATTAGCAATACTGGTCACGGAGATGACCAGGAGGAGCTGGTAGGAGGGACTGTGGCCCCCAGAGCTGGGGCTGAAGACCTGGGCTCATATTGGAAATGCACCCTTGGCCCTACACTGCTCCTTTGGCAGGCCTTTTCTGCCCTCTAGTGGTCATGATTAGGAGCGCATGCAAAGGAGTTGACAGATGAGTTTTGGGGGTACTTGGTTACTTCAAGCTCCCATTCAGTAGACAGTTTCTACTACCATGTCCTGGGAACTGACCAGTGCAGAGGAGAATAAAATGCCCTTTTGGAATTTGCCACATAGTAGAAGGAAAGACACACACAACTCGACAGTGGCTCTCAGCTGGGGTGATTTGGGGGCATCTTTGCAGCTATTGTCATATTGAGTGGGGGTGGCTACCCGCGTGCAGAGCCAGGATGCTGCATGATGCCTGTTCTGCTCAGAACATTCTCCCACCCAAGAAATGATCTGCCCCAAATGTCGATAAGTGCAAGGTTGAGAAACCCTGACTATAGACGGCCTGCCAGACGCCATCATAAAGGTATTAACCAAAGCGCTGGCTGCGGAGAGGTGAGGAAGGAAAGAAAGAGGGGGAGGGGGACAGGAAAACAGGCCAGGGACAGGTTCAAGTCATGCCGCGGAGGGACCTGGCTTGTCCTGTGGGAATGTAGGTCCGGGTGTGTCCAGGGCAGCCCCAGATTACAATAAGGGGTCCCATGTAACTGTTCACGGAGGCTTCTCAGCTCTGAAACCTGTTCCTGTTTGGGCGACAGAGACCAGAGCCACCAGGATCGGCAGTTCTGTGTGGCTGTGTCCAGGGTGAGCGGGGAGGGGCAGCTGGCCGTGCAGGCCACGTGAGGCCCAGGGAGGCTGGGTCTAGCCTGAGAGCAGCAGGGGCCCACTCATGTGGCCAGCAGGAGTCATGCCTCGGATCTGACCTCCACTGACCAGCTCCCAGACCTGTGGTGGTCAAGCCGTGCTTTCTCCATCCATCCCAAGACCACGTGGATCAGGCCCATTTGAGGGCCTCTCTGTCGCCCACTCCTAGACTTTTTGCATGTTCTTTTCGTCTGATTCAGAGCCTTGGTGACCGAGGGGTGGGCGCTGACCCCCCTTTCCAGGCCAGGGTCTCAAATGCCCCCCATTTAGAGACGGCAGCCCTTCAGGGCGTGTCTCGTTGAGACGGCTGCTGGACCCACTGAGAGTAACTCCTAAAACCTACGACTCTGCACCCCCAGGACGACCCCCTCTGGGGTCCTCAGTCTGATGGAGCCAACTGAGGCTCCCACCTGTCTGGCTGTGTTGCTGGAGAGCAGGTAAGCAGGCTCTGTCACATGGAAAGCAGAAAGGGCACAGCCCAGAGGGCCACCAGAGAGAAGGCTGTCTTGCTATTTACAGATGGCTTAACTTGAGAGGGTACAAATGACAGCAGATGGGCCGAGGCAGGACCAAGCTGGAGAGAGCTCTAACAAGACAACCTCTGGCTGTGCGTAGCGATTCGCAGCTTCCAAAGCGTGTCCCCACAGGCGGGGCAGAGTTTGTTGATGGTCCTCCTCAGTGGAACGGAAGACAGAGCCGTGAAGTTGTTTGGCCAGCGTAAGGTGGAGTCCCGGGAGGTTGGGCCCGTTTCCGGATGACTCTTCTGATCCCTTTTCAAAGACAGAGGAGGAGACCGAGGTCCAGAGAGACAAGCAGATCAGCCACAGGTCTTCCACCTTCTGAATGAACCACCTGGAATGGGATTTGACTGCCTGGTCAAGGTGTCTTGTTGGGCAATGGGGTAGTCACGCCCTCCTTACCTGTCCTTTGTTTCAGAAGTGGATCCTGTCTATGTCCCTCTCTCTCTGTAGGTAGAATATCACCAGCAAACGAACACCACCCAAAATATCATTCCATTATAAAAGTCGATCTCCAAGAGAATTCACAAGATAAAGCAGAAGAGGAAGAAAAAATGATCCCACAGCCCATTGACTTTAGCGTATATTTCACTTTTCCTGTCTGTAATTCTCCTCTTCCTGCATGGCACAGTGGAGTACGTGCTGACTGCACCATTTCAAATGTCCTAGCCCGATTTCCCTGGCATGATCCGAAGTCGTTTCCGTGTTATTACATGCAATTCAGAAATGCCCTGCTGAAGGCAACCAGCTCACTGAAGCAGCCCCTGACTGTTGTACATTTACGCTGTTTCCCATTTTTCACCGTTCTGCATAATTCTTTAAAGAGCAGCACTCGGGAAGGAGGCTTGAGAAGTGTAGGATGATTCACCAGGGCTGGGGTAGCATGCACATCAGGCCTCTCCCATGGATGGCTTGCCCTGGGGGGACCCAGGCTTGCTGGTAAAACTCAGGGTGGAAAAAAATTGCAACCCAGGTAATGCTGATTGAAAAGGAAACCCGGAAAGCCCTCTGTCTTCAGGTAGAGCTGGATCTAGGTGCTGAGGCCAGGTGATCAGGACTGTTTTTTTCCCACTGCCTCTCAGCCCAGTTTCTGTTTGTGATTCCATTCTCAAGCCCCACGTGTCGGTGAGAGGCCTGCAGAAAAACATGCGTAGCTTTGGCTGCTTCCAGGCCTGCAGGAAAGAGCAAGATTTTCTCCCTGGTAGCTTCCAGATAAACCCCAGAATTCACTCTGATTGGATTAGCTTAAGTCGGTTGCTTACCCCAGAAATAATCACGGTCACCAGAGATGTGGCCTGAACTTAAGCTTAGAGAATACGCATAACTTCTTTGTGCCTGGAGCCGGGGCCGGTTCTGCTCATCCCAAAGCCCACAGGTTAGGAGAGGGGGTTCCTGAAAGGTGGGTGTGAGCATTTATTATAAGACAGGGGAGTGGATCATGGTGTCAGGGTGAGGGTCAGCAATGAATGCCATTCTGTCCGGGGTAGGGTGCTATCTCAGAAGCCCAGCATTTTGGACTTGGGGATCCTGCAAGCACACCCCACTGCTGCTCCAAGGGGGCCCCCGTTAGCAACCTTTCTGTGAGACGGCCTTCTCTAAAGGCAGGTGATCACCAGGGTCCAGGCCAACTTGCTTCTACCTGGGACAATTGAAAGAGAATGAATGCTCCTCCTGGTGGGTGTTCACCTCCATCCCCCATCTCAGTACACCCATGCTGGGCCCATCCGGAGGGACTCAGATGTGGAAAGACAGGAGTCTCGGCCTTCTGCAGCCTTGCCTGCCCTCTGTGGGGAGGGCTGGGTAGACAGCTCCTGCGGCAGAAGGTCAACTCTGCGGTCTGAGCAAGCCAGGGTAACGCCGGCCACTGTGACACGGAACCCCGACACCGTGGCGAGTACAAGTCGACCTGCTGCCTCTGTTGCAGAACTAGGTGCAAAGTCGGGTCAGCCCGGGGGACATCCTTCGTGTTGTTTCTGGACCTCAGGCTGCTGGATCCTTTGTCCCCTTGGACTAGGGATTTCCATGGTGACCTTGGAAGGATTGTCTCCATTCCAGGCCCCCCACAAAGGAACCTGAGCACAGAGGTGTACAAAAAGAGGGCTGGGTATGGAAAGTGCTGGAAGGACCCGTATTTCCGCTCATCTCCCCTGGGTCAGGGCAGAACTTCATGATAAGGCCACATGTGACTGCAAGAGGTCCGGGGAACGCAGTCCAGCCGAGGCCTAGCATGCAGACAAACGTAGGTTCTAGTGAGCGTCAAGCAGTCTTGGCTGCATAACACCAATCCCAATCACCAGCTTGCCTGGAGTGGACCCGCTTAAGAGGAAGCAGAGAGAGTACTATAGGCATGGGGCAGGAGTTGAGGTGGCATGGTGGAAGGGGGCAGGACAGTCGGTGAGTCCCTGTGGGTGATGATGACCCATTGAGACTCCCTGCCAGCCATGCCTCAGCCCAGGCACCAGGTACCAGGCTTCTTCCCTGTTGACACACACCATTCCCAGGGCCAATTCCCGGGCACAAGCCCTGGAGAAGAATCCTTGACTCTCCACTCTTTGCTTCTCCCATGCCAATTCTGCACATGGCTTAACGACCTTATTATAGAATCGTCTGGATAAACTTTATTTAAAGTGGAACCCAATTGCTTAGGTGGTCTGAAGGCTTGTCGGGCCAGAGAAGCAGTGATTTGTAACTAAGAGGCGGATGGGAGCTCAAGGACGCGTTTCCGATAACACGTCGCTCTTGGGGCCTGGCGTTTCCTGACTTCTGCTAACTTCAGCCTCCCTCCCTTTGAGGGCTCATCTCAGACCCAGCCATCTTGTGCACACTCTCAGCCGGCTCAGGTGCCCATAGTGAGTGCCTTGTTTCTCCAGGTGAAGCTCTACTTGCCGCTGAGTACAACTTCCACAAGAGGCGTCCTCTTCTGGGACTCATTGCCTTTTGTCCCCAGTGTCCCCCAGCCTGGTCCCCCCAACATTACTGTTCTTGGAAACATGGATCTTCATTTGCAAGGTGCTCCCACCGCCTGGCTTTCTTCTCCCAGTCTGTCTCTGTAATGGCTCCTCCTTCAAAGGCCCTGGCCATCTGGGAAGGGCAAGGACGGACGAAGGGACTGTTTTCATGGGCACACTTGGTGGCTTCCTGGATATATGCAAGGTGGTGCCTGGTGGTTTAGGTCAGCTCAGCAGAGAGGGATTTTTTTTTTTTTCCCCAAGTGTGTGAGTTTGTACTGATGCATTGGTAAGGGGCCCTTCCACGAAGCCCCTCCTTTGATTATTCTCAAGAACCTCTTGATTTATGTCCTCATGTGAAACACTCATGAAACACCCAGCTTTCTCTCTCTCTCTCAGAAACGAGGTTCTAAAGGCTAAGTGATCCATTGTCCAACAGAACTCTTTGTCGAGTGACAGCAGCACCCACAGCTTTCAAACACCAACCTTCAGATGGCAATCCTGGCCCTCAGCGCTTCTCACCTAGGACGCCAAGCGGAACTCACCCCTGCTAATGTCCATCAGAGCCCCCCACCGCGGGGGGGAGTGAGGGGCTGGTTCTTGCATTCCTTTCCCCTCCACTCAACTTATGCACAACAGTTTCCATATCCAGCACTTTCCAGGAACTAGTAACAGAGTCATTTCACCCGAGGTCCCATGCATCCTCTTGACATGGCTGGATCTGATCCAAGCATCCTTTTAAGAAAGAACACTCCACTGTGAATAGGAAGCCAGCCACAGAAAGCATCAAGCCTCCTTCCCTGTTTAAGTTGGCCTTAAAAAATCACTGAGTCCACGTGGCATGCAGTGTGATGGGGGCAGCTTTGCCGAGGGCGGATGGCTCCGGATGACTCCAGCCACAGGGTGTGTGCTGGAGGGAGTGGGGGGGGGGTTGGTCTGGGGTGGATGACAGTGATGAGAAATGGGAGGGACATGTTGGGACCACCCTGGGGAGGCAGCCACGGGGTCCTGGGACCCCCCAGACCTGCAGATCTATTGGGAGAGAAACACAGCACACACACACACATACACACACACACACAAATACAACTCACCCCACATCTGACGGGCACTGTCTGTGGACACCACCCTCCTGTGTGTCTGCCCCCAGCTGTGATGCTCTGATCCCTCATGTGAAGGCCGGTGATACCATCCAGCCCCTCCCTCTCCAAATGATGCCCTCTCAATACAGAACCCCACACTCGATCAATGTGTACGTGTGTGCGTGTGTGTGTCTGTCTGTCTGTCTATCTTCCCTTTGACCATAAGCCCTGAGGGATCAGAAGCATTTCTTCCTCATCTCAATATCCTCACTGTCTGGCACGTGGCCAATGCTCCATGAAAAATTGAATGGCCCAAATTAGCATCCCACTCACCATAAAATCTTAATGAATGTTAACATCTAAGTGAGTTGTATCCCCTCCAAAGCCTTTTCCTTATCAATATCCAGGAAGACCAATGCTATGCATGCTAACGACAACCATGCATATTTCATAGAGAGGCTCCCAGGACCCACCCAGCTCCCTGTCAGCCAGCTCTGACGGTGCCTGGGACTCCCCCGCCCCGCCCCCCCCCGTACTTCAGCCCCCTGG